>NC_132915.1:72653614-72823614 GCF_047675955.1 Chlorocebus sabaeus | reverse complement strand
CTACTGAAGAATGAATGTAATGTCCTGTAGGTATGGATCCATATTTTTAGATGAAATCTAGTTATATTCTCTATTTTATCACAGAAGATTATGGTATTTGAACAGTTATAAATAGAATAGAATAAAGTGTTAGTATAAAGTAATCTGGGCTGAAAGCAAAATATGTTTTTCCTCTTTATTGTGTCAGTCAAGTACAGGAAAAAAAAATGTATAAACAAACTGCTGAAACTGAAAGGTTTAGCAGTGTTTCACATCCTTGTAAGCTCAAGTAACATGATGAAAACACAAAAATTCTTCTTAAATTCTGAGTCTGTTAGAAACAGACATGAAATTTATCGTCTTTCCTTTCTATCTTTCACATATAGCTCAACATTTCTAAGAAGATAGAATTTTTTGAAACTTATGTAAAGAGTAAGTGTAAAATGTCTTTGTTTCCATACTTTCAGGCTAAAGTGAAAATTTATTTAAAGTAATGTATTTGGATATTTCAATATTTGGACCTCAAGTTTAGATTTGTCTTTATCCATTGTGCTCTAAGCATAAGTAAATCAATTAAATCAATACATTATTCCTTTTGTCATATTTTCTGCCTATTTTCAAAATATAAAAGTATATGTGTATTTATATATCCATATAAAAGTGACAAAGTAAACATTGAGTATAGGCAGGCTGCAGTAATTCCTTAGTAATGGAATTTTAAAAGATGGGAATGAGGAGAATTGTGCATTAGTGCTAAAGGGAAGTTTAAAGCTATAACAAAAAACTTGGAGTATATCCCTTGCTCTAAAGAGTCATGTTGGACATTTATAAAGAGGTTCAAATTTTGGAAGACTTTTCTTGTAGCTAGCATGTTTAATGGCAAGGAAGCCTGGAATCAGAGTGAGCAACTAATACATGACATCAAAAATCTAAGAGACAGGTACTGCAGTATGAACTAAGGGACTGGTAGTGGGAGCAGATAGGATGGAATGCGTTCAAAAGGCAGAAGGCAGGGAAAACCTGACTCGATATAAAAATCACCAATGATTGACAAATGGAAAAAGCATTCTTACTGCTCTTTTCTTGCTTAGTATTGGGTCATTATGGAAGAGCATTTGTTTTGCTATAAGTCACCTCATGAGAGACATAGGAACAATATCAATGAGTTTTGCTAAATGTTTAGGCAACGAGTAAAGGAAATGCAGTCATCTCTGAATTATTCAGGGACTGATTATCTAGGTGATGGACTTTTTCAGATGTCTCCCTCCCGCTATCCCTGTTCCATCTGTTGCTCGCAATTGGTCATTTCACCGTTCATTAGTCTTCATACCGGCTGGATGGGAACTATTTTGAAACTCCGAAGTCTTCAAATGTTGCATCTGGTTTGCATCTTAACTGAGATTTTTGTTTGGTTTTGTCTCTATGGAGTCCCGCAAAACCTTTCCTAGCATCAAAGAGTATTTCAGAGCAGTAACAGCTCTTGAAAATCATGTAATTAAATAGTACCAGAAAATGTTAAATGAGTTACCCAGGTTACATCGCTGGAAGGGGGAAAATAACTGGATTGAACGCCAGATCTCAAAATTAGTATACTATTCCTTCCACTGAGGTTGCTGTCTATATGTTCTACAGTACAATAACATTGAAAATTATCTTTAAAAAGGTGCATGGAGTATTCTATAGATCAACTTATTGATTAGGCCCATGTCACTTTCTCACAAAAACTGGTTCATATAATTATTTCATGATGCTGCTAAGGCTGCCTCCCATCAGACATTATACCTCTGGGTTCTGTCCCTTTTAAGTTTGTCCAGGGAGTGGGAAGCCAGCTTCAGAGCGTCTCTTTCTTCTTTGGTTCCATGAAAACAAGCACATAGGTCCATATTTAAAAATTATTTTTAAGTAGTTTACAGTTCATTACAGCAGAAATATAAGAAATAAGGACAAAACAGCTACTTAGAGACAAACCATTTACTGTGATGGTAATTGGAGATTTCCAAACAGGAGCCATACCATTTTATTCCTATTTTGGGGACTGTCATTTGCTCTTTTCCTTTCTAGAACAACCCTCAATTATTCCAGGATTCAGTAAGGAAAAATCACAAACGTCCTTTGCAGCTAGCATGATTGCCGCACTGAGTGGCATATATGTGTTTGTGAAAATAAAGATTTAAATTGTTTAAAATGCCAGAAAAGGACAAGGAGATAACGGTAGCAGTTTCATATGATTTATTTTTCTTTGTAGGGCATTGCTACAAGGTGTATGTGAGGCCGTGTGTGTGTATGTGTATGTGTTTCTGTGTATTTTCATGGCCCAGTTTCTCTTTTGCAATTGGCATAAAAATCAATCACTCTGGAAATATGGACTAACCTACATAACATTTTCATAGACTCACATTCAATAAATTACCTACCCCATTGCAAAAACCTACAAAATTTTTTCACATAGGAACCTGTTGTCTTTTCATTAATAATAATTGACACAGAACTAGGGTACAAATACACATAAAATTAATTCAGTGTCAATTCAACATTTATTGAAATGCTACTGTGTTATATTAATCACTCTAACCACAATTGTGTGATATTTTATCATCCTTTGTTTTTCATTTTATCTTTTCCTCTCCCCTTTGTACAAACTAGCCAGCCTTATTCCACAAACATTACGTTCTAAATGAGAAGACTGCTGTGTATTTTTTTTTTCCGTTTTCTTTCTTCTTCTTCTTCTTTGTTTTTTTTTTTTCTTGTTCATATAATTTTGCTCCTTCCAAGGCTTCCCTGTAATTCCAAAGTTTTGTTTCTAGACTCTCTGCTTCCAGGAATAGTCTATTTCTGCTTATAAAACCTTATCTATTTTTAAATTTAGTTTCTACACGTTTAACATTTCTTTCTTAAGGATGGCTCTTTTCCTTCATGCTTCTATGTGCATTCAAAATAGGGAAATAAACCAATATTCATCAAAGGTCATCCAAATGTCAAACTCCTCACATATGCCATGTTATTTAAAGTTATCCTAACTTTAAAAAGTATAAAACTTCCATTTTTTACTGATAAGACAGCAGATGCTTAGACAAGCCATACTTAATATGATTGAACAAAATATTGTTGAAGCTGTTATTTAAGTGAACTGCCCCCATGTTAAAGTCTTTCACATACTGAGGCCCTTTACAGCATTCCGTTGTTTTTAAGTATGTGCATATGAATAAATGTACCCATAACATTGCATTTTTAGTTGAAAGGAGGAACCATGTGTAATTTAGATCTGTATTCAAAGTGACAGAGTATTTTGTCATAGGTGAGACAAAATAAATGTTTGTTGAATTTAACTGAATAGTTTCTCAATCTTGTAAATAACATAAACAAATGGTACAAAAAGCTACACTGTAAATTGCATTACTATAATAAGGCAGTAACAATTTTGAATCCTTAAAAGTAAATGTGATTAACTTAAATTTATAATAGGGGACTTTCAGTCAGAGTAAGGTACATAAGTTGATTAAACAGCTAAGCCTAAAACTTCAGTGCATACATAGTTTACTGAGAAGTGTTTTGCACAGTCCAGGTATACTTCCTGGGACATAAAAAAATACTATTGTAATGGCTGGTAGACTTACTTTTCTTTAACTTTAGTTAATCAACCTTGAAAGTTTTGCAATCAGAGCCAGAGCAAGATGCATTAGAAAACACTAGAGTGGTTTCTAATAAGGGTACATATAATTCCTTCAAATCGACTGCTATATTAGCTATCTAAGAATGAGTTGGATCTTTTAACATTTCCATATGTTGTTATTTCAGAATAGTTATTTCATTTGAATCATTGATTTCTAGGCTCTGAAAGTTCAATGAGTTGTAATTGATTTTGCCTGGCAGCCTTCTAATATGTGAAGGTTAGTGCCTTGCATCCCATGAAAGGAATCTTGCATTGCTTGGAAAAGAGCTTATATATAGGCTGGCTTTTTAACCCATAATAGTAATTAATGAACCATGGGTTTCATCTGGTATTGACCAATCTGTTATCTTGTGCCCTGAGGCTGCAAACTGAAGTTATAATCCATTCCAACTTTTTGGAGATGTATACCATAGGTCTCAAGGTTATTAAATCAGTAAACACTGTTGGATTAGTAAAATCTCATACCCATTGCTCAAAATCTATCCTTAAGCATATGCATACTTGAAGTTTAATTAGTGATATAATCACTGTATAAGCAAGACAACTCCTTACTACAATGGTTTCATGCAGGGAAAATACATAATCAAATGATCGGTTTCTATGTTCTCAATCAAGGGCCTGCAAACTTCTTTGCATGAAGGGCTACGTAATAAATATTTTAAGCTCTGTGGGTCATAATGCCTCAGTTGCAACTATGTAACTCTGCTGTTCTATCGTGAAAGCAGCAGAAGACAATGCGTAAACAAATGGTGTGGCTGCATTCCAACAAAAGCTATTTATAGAATTTATTTACGGAAATAGAGAGCAGGATATGACTTGCAGACCTTCACGTTTTGACCCCTTTTCTAGACACTGCACATGAATTATTTAATTTTCACAACATCTGTGAGGTGTATATATTATTATTCCTTATTTTTAAATGAGTGTATTGAGGGATATAATGTTTAAGTATATTATTCAACTATTAAAAAGCAGAGTTATGATTTGAAACCATATTATCTTGACCAGTTTACTATTATAATTATTTCCCTTTTGGTCAACTGCCTGGATTAGTTAATATTAATGGAAGTCCATTTTATTTTATCTTGTTCTGTGATTTTCATCAAGAACTTCCTAACCTGAGATTCCAAACATCTGTTCCACTCCAGCTAAAATGTCCACACTCCAGGTAACAGTTAAGACAAAAGGGAAAAGGAAGAGAAAATGAAAATATTACTTGCTTTAATGGAATTGCCTACCTGTTATACACAGCACTTCTATTTCTGCTCATGACCACATTTGAGAGAGCTTGGAATAGCCTTTATTGCGGGCATCTACATGTCAGATGTAAGTCACAAATTCTATAACTATGAAAGAATGGAGGAATCGAAGTAGGCGACCTGACAGACTCTCATCAGACTCATACTTTATCTGCTTAATGCACTGCGAGTGGAAATGGAAGTGTTAACTAAAATTTACCGATCTGCTACACGAAATGCTTTCTATGTGAGCTTTCCATAGGCCCTGTCATTTGGTCATCAATACTGTCTGATTTAAAAAAAAAAGAGAATCTTAGTTAGATTAATTAATACTCCCAAGTTCACATAGATACAAAACAGCAAGCTCAAGAACAATCCAGCTAGGTCTGATTTCTGAGTTCATATAATTTTCATTAGATTAAAAATTTTTGAACAGTTAGAATTGTTTAAGCTAATGTGAGAGTGTGACAGAAGTTAATGTCCATAAAAATCAAACTTACATTAACAAAATGTATCTTAAACCATCTGAGGGCAAAAAACCTGTGGAACCAAAATGGAACATTTATCACAGAGATTCTTAATGAATTATGAAAGATAAGGGTCATCTGTTCCCTGAGTCTTGATCAAAATTTAAGATGACAGAAAAAATGTTAGTACATATTTTATTAGAAGTAGAGAGAATTAAAATAAAGTCAACAACCAATAAAGGTGAGAAAACATGTCCCAGGGCAGTACATAAAAGCCACCTAGGGATCTCATTAAAGTGCAAATCCTGATCTCTAGATTTGAGATAGAGCCTTTAATTCTGTGTTCCATTAACAAAAAAAAAAAAAAAAAAAAAAATACAGACCAATATCCTTGAATATTGATGAAGAAATCCTCAACAAATTCCTAGCAAATGGAATTCAACAGGAGAGGCGGCAGAGCAAGATGGGTAAATAGAATATTCCAGCAATCATCCCCCAACAGGAGCATATAATTAAACAAATATCCACAGAATAAAGCACATTCATAAGAACCAAAACCAGGTGAGCAATTACATTACAAGGAAAGAGGCACTGAAGAGGATAGGAAGGACAGACTCTGTTGCTTACACTACTGCTTCCCAACTCCAGGCAGTGCAGAATTTGTGTGCTTGGAGGAGGGAGAGAGAAGCAAGCGTGAAACCTTGTGTTAGAACTCAGTGCTGTGCTGTCACAGCCAAACACAACACAACTCACAATTCTGTTGATGCCCATGGTGAGAGCCTTTGGACCAGCCTGGGCCAGACAGGAATCCTCTGCCCCAGTGGGAAGAAATCTCATCCCAGTTGGCTTCACCTGCAGCTGAATAAAGTGGCCTGGGACCTTGAATAAATTTGAGTGGCAGTCAGGCCAAGAGGACTGAAATCCCTGGTGTTGTGGTCTTAGAGGCGGTGAACTTGGGGTGTGACCCAGTGTGAGACTAATTGTGGCAGCCATGAGAATGCCTATGTCACCTTTCCCTCACCTCCAAGCAGTGCATCTCAGGGAAAGACTCCTTTTGCTTGTGAGAAAAAGCAGAGTGCAGAGGACTTTGTCTTGCAATTTGGGTACATTTTCAACTACAGTAAAATAAAGCCCCAGGCAGATTCCTGAAGCACCTGATTATAAGGTTTTGCCTCTGGATGGTGTTTCTAGACACCTCCTGGGCCAGAAGGGAGTCCAGAGCCCTGATGGGATGGACCGAGTCCCAGGAGGATTCGCCACCTTCTGAATAAAGTGGCGTTGGACGTTGATGAATATCAGCAGCAGTCAGGCAGTACTGGTCACAGAACTTGAGTGAGCCCCGCTACAGGGCTTGGCTTGAAGAGAATATAGAACCCAGAAATAAATCCATACAAATACAGAAAAGTCATTTTAAACACCAAGAATATTCATTGGGGAAAGGAGAGTCTCTTCAATAAATGGTACTGGGGAAACTGGATATTCTTACATGGAAAAATAAAACTAGATATGTGTATCTCGCTGTTTACAAAAATAAAAAACAGATTAAAGACTTAATTCTAGGACCTGAAACTGTAAAACTTCTAGAATAAAACATTGGTGAAACACTGCAGGACACTGGAATGGGAAAAGATTTCTTCAGTAAGAACTCAAAAGCATAAAAAAAAAAAGCAAAAATAGACAAATAGGATCACATCAAGCTAGATAAACTTCTGCACAGCAAAGGAAACAGTCAACAAACTGAAGAGACAACCCACGGAAAGGGAAAAATATTTCAACTGCCCAACTGACCAGGGAAGAGTAACCAGGGAATAAGTTCAAATAACTTACTCAAATAACTCAATAGAAAGAAGTAGCTCAAATAACTCAAACAGTAGCCGAAATAACTCAATAGAAAAAAAAAAATTAAGTAAAAGCTGGACAAAAGATCTGAATGAACATATGAACATATCTCACAAGAAGATGTACAAACGACCAAAAGGTATATGACAAACAGTTTGACATCAATAATCATCATGGAAATGCAAATCAAAATTACCACAATATGTGATCTCATCCCAGTTGAAATGGGTTTTATAAAAGTCAATTTTGGATGCAGGCAAGAATGTGAAGAAAGGGGAACACTCATACACTATTGGTGGGAATGTAAATTAGTACAACCACCATAGAGAATAGTATGGAGGTTCATCAAAACAAAAAATAAAACTACTGTATGATCCAGCGATCCTAGTGCTGGGAATCTATCCAAAAGAAATAAAAATCATTATATCAAAGAGATTTCTGTACTCCCATGTTTACTGCAGCAGTACTCAAAATTGCCAAAATACGTAATCAACCTGTGTGTCCGTCAATGGATGAAATAATAAAGAAAATGTGACACAAATACACAAAATATTACTCAGCCAAAAATGGAACTCTGCCATTTGCAGCAACATGGAAGGAATGTTGGGACATTGTATTAAGTGAAATAAGCCCTGCACAGAAAGACAAGTGTCATGTTCTCATTCATATGTAGAAGCAAAAATATTGAACTTATGGGGATAGATAGTAGAATGATGATTACCAGAGGCTGGGGAAGGAAGTATGAAAGGGTGATAAAGAGATGATAGTTAATGGATACATAGAGTTACATAGCAGAAATAATATCTAGTGTTTAGTAGCATGATAGTAGAGTGACTATAGTTAATCAAAATTTGTTGTATATTTCAAAATAGCTAAAAGTGGAACTGAAATGTTCCTAAAAGAAATAAATGATAAATGTCTGAGGTAATTGATATCCCAATTACCCTTATGTAATCATTACACATTGTATGCTTGTATTAAAATACTGCATGCACCACATAAATATGTACAACTATAATGTATTCATAATAATTTTTTAAGAATTCAACAAAATTTTATGTAACGACAACTGGGATTCAATGCTGGAATGCAAGGATAGTACAACATATAAAATCAATGGAACACACCACGTTAACAGAATGAAAAAAAAATTCACTCAGTTGATCCAAAAACACTTTTGATGAAATTCAATACTTTTCATGATAAAAACCTACACAAACTAGAAAATAAACAACATAATAAAACTATATATGAGAATTCCATAGCTAACATTATATTTAATGAAAAAGATATAAAATATTTCTTCTAAAATCAAGAATAGGACAAGAATGTCCAATCTTAACACTTCCATTTATTATAGTTGTAAATCTTAGCCAGAGCAGCTGGACGAGAAGAATAAGTCATCAAAATTTGATGAGGAAAAAAATTAAAATTCTCTCTGTTCATAGATAACATAATCTTTTATGTAGAAAGCCCTAAATATTATACGTACCTATACATGCATTATTATAACTAATAAATGAATTCAAACAAATGGCAGAATACAGAATCAACAAAAAAAACATTGCATTTCCATACTAAAAATGAACAATACACAAATGAAAGTAAGAAAACAATTCCATTTGCAATAGCATCAAATAAAACAAACTACTTAAGAATTCATTTAACCAAGAGGACAAAAGACTGTACACTAAAACTATAAAATCTGGCTGAAATAAATTTTAAAAGACACCCCCAAAAGAGAGACAAAAATTGATGCGTGTGGATTGAAAGCCTTGATATTGTTAAGATAATACTACTCAAAGTGACCTGCAATTTCAACACAATTTCTTATCACATTACTGGCTTAATGACACACATATAAACCAATGGAATTGAACAGAGAACCTGAAATATACACTACATTATCATTCACTAAGGTCTCCATGCTATAAAACAGATCAGTAAGGCTTATTACTCTTCTCTAGTTAAACGTTTGTATGCTTGTACACATACTTCTCCTTTCCCCATCCCTTCCTCCCTGCCAACCTCTGGTAACTCCCCATTCCACTCTTCTGTGACTTTGACTTAAATTCCACATTTAAGTGAAATGCTACAGTATTTATCTTTGTGTCTGACTTAGTTAACTTCACATAATGTCTTCCAGGTTTATCCCTGATATTGTAAATGACAGAATGTCCTTCTTTTTAAAAGCTGTATAGTATTCCATTGCATATGTGTGTGTGTGTATATATATGTATATCACAGTTTTATATACATTTCTTTAAAAACTATATGAAATTCATCTGTTAATTCTAATACATTAAAGTATATCATTTTATTAAAAATAAATATTGGTTTGATATTAAAAAAATGGAGAACCTGAAAATAAACCCTTGCATATATAATCAAATGATTCAGCAAATAGTACTGGGAAAACTGTATATCCACATGCTTAAAATTGAGCTTGAACCCTTTACATTATATAAAAAGATTAACTGAAAATTGATCAAAGACTTAATGTAAGAGTTAAATGTGTAAAGTAGACATAGGGGGAACAATGAATTCCTGACATTGGATTTGACAATGATGTATTTAATTTGTAAAAGCAGTACAGGCAACGAAGGAAAAAATTAAGGTGGACTACATCAAAATTTAAAATTTCATGTGTCAAAAAATGCTCTCTACAGAGTAAAGGTAATAACCCAAAAATATTTGATAAAGTGTTAAGATACACAATATATAAAGAACTCCTACACCTTCAACTACAAAAATCAGACAAAGAAATAAACAACTTAATTTAAAAATTGACAAAGCACTTACATAGTCATTTAACCAAAAAAGATACACAAATGACAAATAAGCTCAATTTACAAATTACAAAGGGAAGATGCTCAACATCACTGATCATTAGAAAAAATGCAAGTAAAACCTACAATAAGATATTACCTCATACCAATTATGATGATTGTTACTAAAACAAACAGAAAATAACAAACATTGGTGAGATATGATAAAATTAAAAGCCATGTGCACTGTTGTAAGAAAAGTAAGATGGTGCCATCGCTGTAGAAAATAGTGAAGTTTTTCTTCAAAACTTAAAAATAGAATTAACTTTATGGCTCAACAATTCCACTTCTAGGTATTTACCCAACATAATTGAAAGCATGGTCTTGAAGAGATATTTGTGCACCCATATATATTCATAGCAGCATTATTCAAATCAGCCAAAAGTTGAAAGCAACCTACGTGTCCATCAATGGATGGAGAAAGAGAGAGAATAATGGAATATTATTCAACCCTAAAAAGGAGGGGGGGAATTCTGACATGTTACAACATGGAGAAACCTTAAGGATATCATGCTAAATGAAATAAATCAGTTACAAAAAGGAGCAGAGTTAGAGTAGTGAAATTCAAGAGAAATAGAATTAGAAAGATGTTTCCTAAGGACTGAAGGAAGAGGGGAATGGAGAATTGTGTTTTAATTGGTACAGAGTTAAGTTTTGAAAAATAAACAGTTCTGCAAATGGATGCTGGTGATGGTTGCACAACAGTGTACTTAATATATTTAAAGTACTGAATGAATTTAAAGCACTGATTCTGTACACTTAAAAATATAGCAAGGTCCTAGGGAAGATATGGACACTGTTAAATAGAGTTCACGATATATTTTTACTAGCACTATGAACTACATAATTATGAACTATACAGTGCTAATAATTCTCCAAATGCGGGTGATTTAATAATATAACTTTATATTTTGATGCATTTTCTTGATGTGTTCAGGGGAATTTTTATAATTTCCCCAAAACTACTGTTTTAGTCTGTGTGTGTGTGTGTGTGTGTGTGTGTGGAAAAGAACGTCTATTTTTCTAAGGAGTATCAAGATTCCAATTACTATTCTTTTTTAAAAGATCAGAAAATTGAAAATGTCATAAGTAGGAGGAAACAGTTTTCCTCAGATCTCAGAATTCTCTGAATAAAAACTAAAACTTCATTCTCTCTCAATGGTCTGCCTTTATATTAAAAGCAAGCTAAATTTTAAATTGTTGAACTTTCTTCTAGTAACAAGTTATTTAGATAGCCTTTGAAGAGGTCTAAAAATAGTTAACATTCATGTATCTCAAAATAAAACTTCATAAGCAAATAAAATATTTATACAGAAAGTCTAAATTTAATTATGTCAGTAGCATTCCATTATATTAGCCTAAAACTGGGTCAGAATTTTTCACTGAGGCATGAGAGCACTATTTTCTTTTTCTTTTCCTTCCTCTAGGATACAGATTATACAGTAATCATTTTTTTTTTTTTTTTGACAGGGAACAGAGAAAATTATAGGGAATTAAATGTAAAAGCTTTCCCTTCCTCGAGTTCCTCCATGTAAGAGAATAGCATACAGAATTAAATAATATTGGGGTTGGAAGGAGCCTTAAAGGTTACCTAATTTGACCGCTCTTTTGAAGCATAAATTGAATACTTAATTATAAGGAGTTACAATTGTAGCAATTGCCATTTCAAGGAAAAAATAGTTAAGGTTTTAGGACATGCCCTCTATATAACAAAAGAAGCAGAAACACTTATACAGAAGCTTTTAATCTGTCAAGGCCAGGACAGGACACAGTATCCCTGTTACATTTTAAATAGGGAAGTATTGGTCCACAGATAAAGATGATGTCAAAGAAGCCAACAACCCTTGGGATGCAGCTGCCACCCAAGAAAGAGGGAATGACTTGAAAATCTCAAGATGAATATGCAGTTTACATAGATTGGCCCTGTGGTGCCATTTATTTGTTTATTATTTATTTATTACTTGAGTGGTGATGGTAGCAGATAGAAGAGGAATTATGAAGCAAAAAAGCAGGATACTAAAAACTGAGGGCGAGAAAGAGTCAACAGGACATTTTCTAAAAAGTGATATGAGGACAATTTTTCTTTCTTGGTAGGGATTTACATATTGGAATAGGTCGAGAAATATGATAGGCTCACATCTATGTTATAGGCATATTTAAAACAGAATAGCAATGTATTTCAAGGGTTTTAGAAACATTTTTTAAATGTTTGTGGGAAGAGAATAACAAGTTTTGGTATTATTTTCTGTTCTCACATAGTCTCCTTCTGCCTAGATTATTTTGCTGCACACTACTCTAGGCAGAGTTCTTGTTCTTGTTGTACACAGAGTATTTACTTAGCGATATGTCTTGAAAATAAATGTCACATTCACCCAGAATTTTCTGATAATCTTTGTAGTTTTGGGAATAGATTTCATTATTCTTCTGCTATTACTCTACATTATTCAAATTTCAACCATAATGTCTACTGTTCTGTATGGTAGTTACTTCTATATGAGCTTGGTTCCTTCAATGGATCAGTGAGTGCAGGGACCATTGTGTGTTGTGCAAAAACATATCCCCTTCACAGTGCAAAATATAAAAAACTTAGTACAATGAGACAAATGGCATGGACTCTGAAAAGCTTTTAAAGAAATTCCTGGAATTTGATTGTAACTGGCTCTTTCCAAAATAGTGGTAGGTATGGGAATTAGTAAGGTTTTAATTGCACTCATATTCTGGTAGCAAACTTTTATCTTTCATCATTCCAAAGTTTAGATATAAGTGTGTCAGATTCTAGTGTATTTATCATGTAGTCTATTTCATATCAATGACGTACTTATGAGGACAACCAATGTCCTCCTTGCCAGGAAAGTGACACTTTTGCATATATGCAGTTTTAAAAAGGTTTCCATTCAGTCAGACACAGTGGCTCATGCTTGTAATCCCAGCACTTTGGGATGCTGAGACTGACAAATTACGTCAGGTCAGGAGTTCAAGACCATCCTAGCGAACATGGTGAAACCCTGTCTCTACTAAAAAAACAAAAATCAGCCGGGTATGGTGGCAGGCACCTTAATCCCAGCTACTCAGGAGGCTGAGGCAGGAGAATCATTTGAATCTGGGAGGCAGAGGTTGCGGTGAGCCAAGATCACGCCACTGCACTCTAGCCTGGGTGACAGAGTGAGACTCCGTGTCAAAAAAATTAAAAAAAAAAAAAAAAAAAAAAGGAAATTTTCCATTTATACTCTAACAGTTAAATATCTGGCTTATATTTTAGATACATCACAGGCTCATATGAAATTTGGTGCTCTTACAGTGCCTGTGTTAGAAGATCATAAGGAATAGAACATATTTAATAAAAATGAATGGCACAACTTAAATAGTATAACCCTATTTCTCTGAAATTCAGAGTTGAAAGTCAAGTGATATCATGTTGTATCCAACAAAGACCCTAGAACAGAACATTTTGGAAGAAAGTAAAAATGTCCTCAATTTGCCTGATAAGTTTAAATTGCACATAAATATATTGAAGTAACTCAGTACTATAAATCCAGGCTCTTTCTAATTAGTAATAATTTTAGAAAAATGCTTATAAAATTTTAATAGCAAAGCTAATTAATTTTTTCTACCAGAAAAAAGTTTAGTAGTTTTCTTTTCAAGACTATGGTGTAATTATATTTTAAATAGTAATGAAGTAATGATGCATTTTGGCAGATTGCTGAAATATATTTTATCAGCTAACCAAATCATAATAATGTCAGTTATTGTATTAATATAATAAAGGCCCCAGCTCCTAACTCTCTTTCTCTTCACAGTTCAGAGATGATTCATATTTTCCACAATATTCTCAAATAATCATCAGTGAGAAATACTGGAAGTAAATTTTGAAAAGTGCAGTTATGGAAAGTGTATGTACTATAAGTTCTACAATTGAAAGTGCCACTTTTGTATGCCTAATGCAGAATATGTATAATTTTTAAGAACACATAGAATATTCATAAAATATATCCCAGAAGTAATTGAAATTACATAGAGTATATCTCTAACAAAACCAAAAGAAAAATAAATGATAAAATGTATCTAGTAAAGTCCTCTGTTTT
Source organism: Chlorocebus sabaeus (assembly GCF_047675955.1). Taxonomy (NCBI): domain Eukaryota; kingdom Metazoa; phylum Chordata; class Mammalia; order Primates; family Cercopithecidae; genus Chlorocebus; species Chlorocebus sabaeus. Next base: position 72,809,511 of record NC_132915.1, on the reverse strand, counting down.
GCGTATAAAGTGACATATTTCTAAACAACTCATGAATTAAGAAGAAATCGCCAAAATATTTTAAAGTACTGAAGGCTGAGAATACACAACATATCAAAATTTGTAGGATACACTTAAAGTGGTGCTAAGAGGAAAATGTGTGGCACTAAACGCTTATCCTAAAAATAAGAAAGAAGTAGAATCGGTGTTTTAAGGATCATCTTAAGAAGCTAAAATAGCTGAAGAAGACGAAAATTAAGAAAGAGGAAGTGAGGCCAGGCACAGTGGCTCACTCTTGTAATCCCAGCACTTTTGGATCACCTGAGGTCAGGAGTTCGAGACCAGCCTGGCCAAAATGGTAAAACCCCATCTCTACTAAAAATACAAAAATTAACCAGGTGTGGTGGTGCATGCCTGTAACCTCAGCTACTCGGAAGCCTGAGGCAGGAGAATCACCTGAACCTGGGAGGCAGAGATTGCAGTGAGCCAAGACGGTGCCATTGCACTCTAGCCTAGGTGACAAGGGCCAAACTTTGTCCCTCAACAACAACAACAACACACACACACACACACAAAGAATGAGAAAGAGAGCAAATTCAAAATCCCAAGTAAGTGAATGCAAATATTGCAGAATTATCTCAGAATTATCTATGTTTGAACTGACTCACAACACTTTGCAAACGTAAGTCTTTCGTTTGAAGGCAAAAGGGAAGATGCAAAAGAAAAGAAAAAGAAATAGAGAAGGAAAGATTGACAGTAAGGCAAACATTGGGGGTTTGAGAGACATTCAGTTTTAAAATCTCCAGGGTTCTTGTTGGACACAGATGTACTCCATGTTTTGATTGAACACCAACATTTGTACAATAAATCCTGGTTTCCAGAGAGCTCAGTGCAGAAGATCCAAGTGGGACCTTTTTATGCTCTTACAGTTATGTAGTCAACCTAGGGTGTCTGTCGAGATATGTCGGATGAAAACATTCAGTAAACAAAGTAATCCTGGGAGTATCAGTCTTACAACATATTTAGAAAAGCTACAGTTCTCTAAATTTTGTGCAAATAAATTTGAGAGCATTGCCAATGAAGATGTCTATATCAAATCCAATGGTTTTGAAATATGATGATTTTTGTTCTTAGGAAATATTTGACATTGTCTTGGGGTCATTCAGTTGGTTGTCACAGTAGAGGAGAGCCAGACCCTACTATCACCTGGTAGCTCGAAGTCAGGCATGTTGCTATAATACTACGATCCAAAAAAGAACAGTCCTGCCCCCCTCCCTGTATTATCAACCCCAAGGTGTCAATAATTATGGTGTAGAAAAATTCTAACCTAAGTTGAGGTATGCCAAAAGAAGACATTATATGGGGGAGCTGAAATCAAGAGCAGAGGTTTGGGGTATAAATCAACCATTTAGCAAAAATTCCCAGGAAGAATTCACCCTTTGTAGGACTGTAGAGTTGCTGATCAGTGGAGGAAAGATCATGAGAAAGTCGTTGGAAACCGGGGCACTGCTTACATTCCTGACTTTCCCATCTGCTGCAATGAAAGAATGAACTGGAGATGGGGCATGTGTGTGATTGGGTACAATAATGGTAGTTCTTGGATTCAGGGATTCTGGGCTCTGTTGTGAACAAGTAGTTTATAGTTCAGGCTATTAAATTATACTAAACCCGAGATTCATTCTTTGAAATAACACTTTTTCAGCTTAATTCGCGTGATATTTGTGGGGAACAAATTAGATAATTTACATGAAATTACTGATAAATGATAAAGTGTTATACATGTGTGAGTCTTCCCATTGTTCCCATGGACTATTCTACACTTCATACTCATTCTTGGAGAGTTTATCTGGGCACAAAACCCCAAAACAGCTCCCCAAAAAACTATTATATGCAGTTCCATCAAAAATATTTTGACTGCTATCTTTATTATATGTAACCCACTTTCCCTGTTTCCCAGCTTGGAAAGCTTACTACGGAGGAGCTATGATGACTGCCAAAGGGCATTCCTATTCTTAGAAAAGATAATTCACCTCTCCTCCATCTTTCTTCTTTATTCTTTGAGCACAGGCTGTGCTATTCTGGGGTTGCATAGCAGTCTAGGGTCGATAAGAGAAAGAGGACAATACAGGAAAATAATGTCTAAAGTTTAAGAAAACCATAGAATTAGGGTAAAATATATATTGTAAAGTCAGGGATGCACATACTATGTTTAGACATTTTGCTTCAGGTGCACACATCCCTACCAGGCCCACCAGGCCTTCCCCTGCTTCCTTATACTTCTTGCTGTAGCTGCAACATTTTGTCTTTTGAAATTCCCTGTAGAAGTACCTTGGAAATGCCAGATGTTGTTGAGACACCTGCTGTGAGCTATGTGCATTTCCAGTTGCCATAGATCATCATCAGCTGTACGAGGATCCCAGGAAAGATGTTAATGCTGCTGTGTTTCCTTTGCATCTAGAGCTTTCACGACTGTATTATGTCAAACCCTGGTCTTCAACCTATCTCCAGACTTTATGAGAGACCAGTTGGCAGCCCCTGTATCTGAGGCCATTCTAGAACTTGTCTGTGTCTGCTCACTGTTTCCCATAGAGACCCAATTACTTGGCCCTGTGAGGAAGCCTTCTCAAAAAAACTATACTATTTGACAATTTCTTGGCAAGTGGTGCCTGTAGAGGTCCATTATCTCTCTCTGTACTACATATGACTGTCTTCTGCTCCCTAATGTTTTCCATTATTCTTATTCTAACTTTATTGTACAATGGTCTCCACATTTACATAACAACATCTACCTTCATCTCTGGTCTTAGGCCTACCCCCAGAAGCCACTCTGACATCAGCCTCACATTTCCATCTCACTTTTTCCACTCAAACTTCCATATCCTCTGCTTGATACTCCTTGTCACACAGCTTTTTTCATTGCTTATTTGTCCCTCCACCAGCTATCTCATCTTTGCTATGTGTCCTCTCATCCATTAGGCCCAGACTCCCTCCATTTCCCCCTTTTATTACTCTCAATTCTGGATTCCTCTTCATCGTCTGAGCGTTTGTTGCCTCTGGCCTGACCACTCTCTCACTTTCCTTGCTCTTTCCTTTACCTCCGGGCACCTCTCTTCCTGCAGGGCACAGTTTGCTACGGAAGTCCACGTTTCCAAGGGGCTTTTTTCACAGCATTAACAGTTTTTCCTCTCTTCCACCAGAACACACTCAGATCCTGAAATCCTCTTGCTCTCAGACCTCTCCATGGCTCTGGTTTCCACCTCTTTACTTAACCATACCATCTCTCGTGGCATAATTATTTCACCAATAAGGGCCCATCCTTTAAATACCAGTGATTCGTTGGCCTGCCATCTTCCACCATCCAGCATATTTACATTAGCATTACCACTCTCCAATCACACTTTAGGGCCAATTCCAAACCTGGTTAGGTCCATTGCAAAAAGCCCCTTCTGGCTGGTCTTGTCTTTCCCAATTATTTCACACATTAAGTGCTCAAGCCTGCCCAGTTCAGCCCTATCAAAGAAGTGGAGGAGGCTGCAGAACTCAAAAACCTAAACGCCTAATCTGATTTATATTTGCAAATAGAACTTCAATTAGAGGACTGGATAAAGGCACCATGAAGCTGAAATGAAATTTTAGGCCAGTGAATTACTTAAGACCCTGTGGGACAAGAATCTGCCAGTCCTGCCAAGAACACTTTCTTTCCAAAAGGAAAATGGAAAAAAAAAATGTGTGTGTGTGTGTATATATATATGTATGTGTATATATACATATATATATATGTGTGTGTGTGTGTGTGTGTGTATATATATATAGTTGCTGGAAGCCAGGCACGATGCTATAATACTACAGTCCACAAAAGAACAGCCCTGCCCCCCTCCCAAAATTATCAGTCCCAAAGAGTCAGTATTTATGGTGTAGAAAAACTCTTCCCTAAGTAGAGGTCAAAATTTTTATATAAATTTTGTGTAAATTATATATATAAATATATATATATCCTCCAAATTATATATATATATTTCCATATATATATATTTCCATATATATATTTATTTCCATATATATATATATATTTATTTCCCTTTAACGATCACTGGATTGCACTAACATCCTATCCTGAAAGAAAATATGACTGAAACAATACTTGGGCTCCATTCTGTGCTTAATCATATGATTCCGCCATTCCTGACATTGAATCACTCTATCAAGTATTTTGACAGGCAGAAACTGGAGCATCTAAGAAGAATAGCGAGCAGAACAGACATAGTCCTTGTCTCTCATACATTCAAAAGATCAGAATATATATATATGGAAAGAGAGAGAAAGAGAGAGTTGCTTTCAATGGCTTTGGACTCAGATAAAAAAGGCAAGCAGCAAGAAGGCACATTGTAAATGGCCAATCAGTAACAAACCTGTCTAATCCGAGACCCAGATCAAAGGAGAACTAACATAATGGGCCTGAGGGTCCAGAAACTGATGCCCATTTTGGGATTGATCCTGGAAATACACCTTCATCTTCCAGAATGATTAAGATTCAAGTAGTTTTGTATTTCACAAATAAATTTTGTGGTGATTGGCTCCTGCATTCACAGTGGGGGAAAGCTGCCAGCTGTCCCCTAAGATACCTTTTCGATCCTGATGGAGGTTGCAGAGACTTCACTGCTTCTCTCCGCATAGCCATAGTAAATTTCTGTAGAGGTCCACTAGGTTCCCCTTCCTCTGCCTTCATATGCTCTAAAACAGTAGAGAACAAAATGCATCCAGCTCTGTGGTGTGTAGGTATGCAGCAGGCAGGGAGGCAACTGAAGCTACTCACCTAGACTGAGAAAAACATATCAGAGGTAAAATAGGGCTGTTAAGCAGTGTAAAGGCTTGGTGGTCATCTGTAAGATGTGCTACAGCATGTATCAGAACAATAGATGTCATGACTACTCTGTTCCTTCCCTTAACATGTTTTTAAGTTTCCATTTCATGATAAAGGTAACATTATACAAGGCAGAAGGAATGGCCTGCCTTCATATCTGATCATCCTCTTACAGCAGGGGTGGCATCTCTTATAAATATGGAGCACAGGGGTTAGGAGCTGCCTGAAAGATCAGGCTAACTCATACACTAGCTTTCTGCCATGGTTCTCCTTAGCACGAATCTAGCAACATATAGTGTTACATACAGCAGGGATGCTCGTAAAGCAAGTGTTAATTGAGGTGGTATTTTTTTTAAGAGAAGGAAATATGAAAGATTCAATTTCCTGTGTGGAGAAAAGGAGTCTGCCAGGGATTCCAGCCAGTCTTAAGTCTAAGAAACGGAATCAATATTGCCCTTAAACAATCAATGGATTGCACTAACATCCTGTCCTGAAAGAAAACGTAACTGAAACAATACTTGGGCTCCATTCTATGCTTAATCATATGATTCCTCCATTCCTGACATTTAATTACTCTATCAAGTATTTTTACAGGCAGAAGCTGGAGCATCTAAGAAGAATGGTGAGCAAAACAGACACAGTCCTTGTCCCTCATAAATTCAAAATATCAGAAAATATACAATTATGATATCTCCTGTTAACAAAAATCAAATAATCTACTGTTATTAAAGAGACCTAACTTATAGATTTCATATTACAGTGTACATTCAGAGTAAAAGAGGTACTTTTTACTGAATCCCTACAACTACCCTATACGATCATCAATATTGATAATTCTATTTAACACATGACTAAGCTTAGAGAATTTTACTTTGATTCTAAAAATCTTTGCATTGACTCTTTATATCCTATGTTGCAAATGAACTGAACCTAAAATACCAGAAGTAGTCATAGAATAAGACAGATGCTAAAAGATGTAAGGATTTGTAAGATTTGGGTTTTTCCTAAAGGAAATAGCAAACCATTAAAAAGTTCCAACCACAGGTTTTGCAAAGTCTGATTAACATTTTAAAAAGATCCCCCAGAAGCTATGAAGAGAATAAATTGTATGTCGGTAAGAATAGATTCAAGAAAACAGGTTAGGGACTGCTTTTAGAAAAAGTTAATGTGATTGGAAAATTGAATCCATGACCAGATAATGAGGAAGAGGTAATAAAATGCCACCAGATCTCTGCATGAGCAAATAGATGGTTACAAGTATGCTTTCACTGAATTATAAAAGCCTAGAAAAGAAGCTACTTTTTTTGTGTCGGAAATATATGTATTTATTTTAAGGGAAGAGTGGATCTCTCTTCAAAGCACATGGCCTAGTATAGTGAGTGTTTGGTCTATAATTTCATTTATATAATATGTGGGTTACAAAGTATTCTAAAATTACAAATAGCTGTCTTCTCAACTCAGAAGTTTATTATATTCTTTCAGGCAAAGTTTGGTTCATTACGGACGGACATTTAAGGAATATTTATTTCTGTGTACTCTTCACTAGCAATAGCAGCGATGTAACATTTGTTGGGCCACATCAATGACTTTGATATCAGGATTATGCTCTTAGATTCTCCTTTTTCTTCAATAGCAGCATCATTTTCTGATCCATAGAACAAAATAATTTGAGCAAAGAAATTGAAGATATGATAAAGTTATTTTCATGTACTTATCTCTTTTTAAACTAAGGCTTTGCCATCTGTTCTCTTTTCTTTACATGTTTAGGATATATATAATTAACTGTGCAATCATGTCATAAAAGGAAGGATATGAGTGATTTCAGTGCATCCTGTTTTTTTTTTTTTTTATACAGTACATCTGCTATGAAAAGATTTTCTACTAAACACATGTTTCAGGTACAAATCAAAGGAAATCATTTTTTCTTTGATCAACTCTTCCTAAAATGCACAGAAAATGGGAGTAAATTTAAGAATTCAATTTTCACTGAAAGCACACAGTAAGTTATCAGTAAGACTAGGGTCACTTACTGCCTATATTATTTACAGCACAAGCAATATAATGCACTGTATTTTATCTCCAGTTTTATCTATCTGCCAAAATTCAATAAACTCTGCAAAACTTATTCTCCAACTTGATGTGCTTCTTCTGTCTGTAGCACTAATAACATACTGTTTGTTCTGCTTGAAACATCCTCATAGATTTGAACATTCTCTGCACAGCTCATCTTTCCAAACATTTTATATCTTACCTTATATTTATCAGAACATCACATTTATACTCTTTTATTGAAATGGCTTAATTGTCCATTTCCACCAATTGAACATAAACTCTGTTAAGCTACAGATGTTATCTTTCTTGCATAACTTAGTATCCTACAAATGTAACTAATAGTGTATGCTCAAAAATATTTGATGAATCAATTGAATTAGTATATGGTGCCTTATTGTCACCAATCTTGAACAAAGAATATGTGACCAAAAATGAAAAGCAGTCAATTACTGATTATTAATGAAGATGCATCCATGAGGTTATATATAATAACTTTATTAAAAAGCTATCTACTTCTGTGGGTAATTGGAGATATCCTTCATGGATTTCAAAGTCACAATAAAGAGGGAGTTTTAAATTTGGAAAATTTGAAAGCCAAGTGTGTAGATATGTTTGTGTGCATTTACTAAAATATAAAATCTGACATTACGTTGTAGAAAAACTTTAAGAAAATTGTAGCAAATGAGCTTTGAAAGTACTAACACTGTGGGAGAGAAATCCTGTATTTAATAACAAAAGAAAAATAAGTAAATTGGAGCATAGAACTATTGCCTGTCTGTAAATTTTATATGAGAATGAGACCTGGATAGTTGAAATCCAAATCATCAGCTTTGCCCTGAAATGCAGTCAAGTGTATGTAATTTTCAACTCGAAATTTTACACCAACAAAAAATATTTTTAAAACGGATTGCAAAATAAGGATAATTTACAGATTTGACCATATTTGAAATCATAAAACAAATCTTTACTAATAGAAATGGAGTAAAACTATATGTATTAGGTTCATTGACTATGGTAAAATTCATCAAGAAATCAAAAGAAAAATAAAATTAGAAAATCTCCATTGAATTTTCAGATTAAGCAATACATATCTAGATGCTACAATTTAGTTATACTTTAAATAAAATAATGTTAATTGATATGAATATCTACATTATCGGGAAACAAAGTTATTCTTAAACAGAAAGTTGGAGCTTTAAATACATTCAGTTGTAAAACCAAAAAACCTAAATATAAATTATTTAAATATTCATATCAACATGTTGAAAAATAAATTGTAAACTAAACTAAACTAAGAGGAAGAAAATCATAATTGAGCGGTAATTAAGACAATTAAATAAAAATGTACAATAGAGAAAACAGAATCAAAAATTGACTTCATAAAAAAATTACTAACATGATAAAACTAAGTTAAGAGTAATCAAGTATAAACTGTGGCACAGATAGCCAACATCAGAAATAAACAAGTGATATTATTAAGGATTTTAGAAGCATTAAATCATCATGAAGAAATATAAAATCTTTGCATTAATAAATTTAAAAATTTAGGGGAAATTTAGATAAATTTATTGAATAGCACAATTTATCAAAACTAATAAAATATAGTAAATCTCAGTTTATTAAATTAAATACACAACAATAAATCTTTATACAAAAAAATCCATGTTAAAATGGCTCCCCAAGTTAGAAATTTTAAATTCTAAGAATCATTTAAGGCAAAAATAACACCAATATTATACACATTCTTTCAGATAGTGGAAAGAATAAATATTTTACTACTAATTTCATAAGACACAAATGAAAGTAATGCAAAACTTGACACTGACATTACAAAAAGGAAAATCAAAGGTCAATATCAAAATCAAAAATCAAAATCAAAGGAACTAAATATAAAATTCCTAAACAGATTAGCAAATCAGAATCACTAACATATAAAAAGGATAATACATCATGAATGTTTCAGAGATCTCCAAGAATACTATAATTTTTTAGAGAGAATTTTATAACTCAGAAAACTGTTATGTTCATTTTTATGGTTTATTTCAGCAAAAAGACACAGATTTAAATCAACAAAGGAAAGAGGTGCGTAGGGCAGAATCCAGGAGAGACTAGTCGTAAGCTTCCAGCTGTCCCCTCATGATGAAGTCATATAGAATGTGCTTAATCTCCCAGTGACAAAGTGTGACAACATGTATAGATTATTGCCAATCAGGGAAGCTCCCTGAGCCTTAGTGTTCAGGATTTCATCAAGGGTCAGTCACTTAGACATGTAGTGCCCACATTACTGACTTTAATTCTTCAGTGTCCTGTCTCACAATAGCAGGTCCAAACTGGTATTGTGTGATCCAGGACCCCCACCATAAATCATATTGTTATCGAAAACTATCTGGTATGACTCAAGGACTCAGATAAGCAAAGACAGTCTTAGGCAGAATATTTCAGAAGCTAGTCTAGGGCCAGAATGTTCGTTGGAATGAAAGCATTTGAACACTGCATACCCTACTGAGTCAACCCTTCCTGCTCAATCATCAAATTGGATGTGAAACACTTTCAATGTAATTCATCATATTAACAGTGGAAAGAAGAAAAATTGTATGGCAATTTCAATATAAATAAAATAATTTGATAAAATTCAACTGTTAACTACCAATAGAAGAAAATGTTCTATAAAATTGTCTAATTAAATTTTAGAGCAAATATAGATAATGTTGAAATGATAAGAAATCTAAAGGAGAAAATTTTATTGCTGTTCCTAGCCAGTGTAATTAGGCATAAAAATAAATAAAAGGTATATGGATCAGAACAGTATGAAATAGAACTATATTTTTAATATGGCATAATTGCCCATATAGAAAATATAAATGAATACATGAATAAATGTTATATTTAGTAAGTGTGGTAGAATAATTACTCTAGTGGTTTTGATTTATTACTTTGTTTTATCCTCTCCCTTTACCCTATAACTTTGTAGTGCTCACCAATTATGACTGAATTCATCCTGTGCCTGGCTTTGTCCAAGAGAAGTAGTGTGATAGGATGAGACTTTGTGTCCCCACCCAAATCTTATCTTGAATTGTAGTCCCCAAGTGTGACAGGAGAAAAGTGGTTGTTTTATAGGGGCAGATTCCCCCTTGATGGTCTCGTGAAGTGAGCAAATTCTCGCAACATCTGATGGTTTTATATATTGTAGTATTTTATCTGCTTTCACATGGTATCTCTTGCCTGCCACCAGGTAAGATGTGCCTCTTCTCCTTTTGCCATGATTGTAAGTTTCCTGAGGTCTGCCTCCCCAGCCATGCAGAACTATGAGTCAATTAAACATCTTCTCTTTATAAATTACCCAATTTGGAGTATGTCTTCACAGCAGTGTGAAAACCGACTAATACATGGTGGAAATGATGAGACAGTTTCAAGCCTGGGCGGCCTCAGGAGGCTTATGTGCTTCTGCATGAACATGTACTCATTGCAACTGATCAGTTATGCCTAAGTAAATCTCACCAAATCCAGCTGAGATCAACAGAGGAACTCAACTGAGCCAAAGACACATGAGCAAAAATAAGTGTTTATTATTGAATGAGACCGAGGTTTTATGACCGTTATGCATGCTTGTTATGACCTATTTATAAGTGAAAAAGAAATTGTTGCTAGGCTTTGGGTGTTGCCATTAAAAACAGTCTTAAAATGTACATTCAGCAACGTATGTGATATTTTCAAATATCTCTTTGGGCACTTATTTTTGAAAAACTTATTTATATTTATAACTTCTTCACCTACGAATGTAACATAATTTTGTATATAAGCATGTAGCAGTTTTTCATAAAGAAATCCACTGTTTTAAGGAATGATCTGTATCTCTATTTAATAACTATGTATTCACTGTTGTGCTGATTCCACCAGTACTTCCATACTCTCATTTATGTTTCCAGATGATAACATATTTTATTGCAAAACACCTACACTTTGGAACTTGATGACAGTTTCTTTGCAGCTTATAAAATGATGACATTTTCTAAATGCTCTATGGGTTCATGATAAGAATATCAGTCCTTTTGCAAGCAGAACACAATGTTTATATATTAATACATCATTTTTGAGTCAATTATTCATATCCTCCTTATCCTTGTTTTATTTAGACCTATATGGCCTTATTTTATTTATGAAATGGTATTGCTACCATTTTTAAAGATTTTTTTTGTACTATATGAATTTGAGCAGTCTTAAGTCCTTCAGGTAATAGAGTGCAATTATTAAAAAAAAAATTGTGGTGGATTCTTTCTGAAAATTGTTTGTCATGCATTTACACTTAAAGTAAAAATTATACTATCAATAATATCATTTCTCCACATATTATGCAGCTCATTCTTAATTTTCTTGAATTTTATTTTTTGAATTTTACTTTGTCTAAAATTCGTGTTGATGTTTTCAATTTTCTTTTCCTGTGAGGTTTGCTCCTTGTTTTATCCTTATCTTGTACGTCATTTTGTTTTAGGTATTATTATCTAAATAACATATTGATGGGATTTGATTTTAGAGATACTTTAGATTATTTGTAAATTCATAGGGGGATTAATTTAAAGTCTTCCATACATGCTAGGACTCGCTTCTATCAATATCTTACAGTTTTATGTGGGTCTTATTTGTTGTTTATGATATATGCCTTCTTTCTTGATGTTTCACGATGTATTTGGGAGAAATATTCTCCTTTATTTTGGTAAAGGCTATTTTCACATATTTAATTACTTTTCATGTAGGATGTTTTAAGCATCTGTAACGTATATAAAATAATTTGATTAAATACTTAACCTAATTCACAGATTTCCAAAATGCTAACAATTTGGCATGTCTGTTCCAGATTTTGTGGTTTTGAAGATATAAAACAATATAAATAAACTAATTTTATTTTGTCTTTATGAATTCATTCAACCATTTACAAAGTAGACTCATGAAAGCATAGATCACATAAACTGTATAACAGTAAGGTATATTTAGAAATCTGTAGCTTTCATCAGATGATTATGGATTTCAGTTTGTCAATTGTGTATTCAGTTCTAAACAAAGTATTTTGGAAAATTATATGGCATGGTTGAAAATACATTGTTAAATTGGTATTTGGAAGATCATTCATAATTTAACATTTAATAATAAGTATGTCTCTCTGGGAGTAAATTTTCCTGTTAATAAACGTGTCTATTTGTCATTTAGATTTTTTATTTCCGTGTTTAAAATATTTTAAAATAGAACCCATTCTTGATAACATGTAAAAATGTTGAAAAAATCAAAATAATATTTTAAGATCAATTATTTTAAGAAAAATAATGTTTAAGAAAAAGAGTGTTAAACTTTGGGTTCTCAGAAAATAGTGTGCCCTTATCATGAGTAAGTCAACCTTTTGACATTGAGATGTGCTATTTTAATACATGGTTTTTGAAGCATATTTTATTTAAAATTATTTTTCTATCTGTAATTCATGGAAAAAGAGCATTTAAGAGGCAAAGAGAAAGGGTATTTCTGGAAAGAAAAAGCTCACTGCATCAACCAGACATGAATTTTATGTAGTATTTCCTTTTTATTGTGAGATAAATTCAAGAAAACATGGTGTATGTAGAAAAAAAAAAGATACAAGACAAGATGTTCAGACAGTTGAATATACAATAAAGGGCATTGTTGAGAAAAATTTTTAAGACAGTGGATAAAATTAGAATAAAAATACTTTATGAAAATAACACACTACTGCGGGACTTAAAGTACAAAGAAAAAAGGGATACATAAAGAAAACAAACTTTCAGAAGCATAACAAAAAATGAGAGAACAAGGTCCATGGGGAAATCATTCAGAAACCTGTTACTATCTGTGGAACACAGAGGCACAGCAGAAGCACTTTGATAATTCTGTACCAGGACTTTTTAAATTTCTAATAACAGAATTACTTTGGGAATGTAGGATTGGGCATAGTGTAGCCCATAAGTGGCATAGGGGAATTAAGACTGTGCGATAGACACAGCTCCAGCAGGCACTTTTTGCTGTTGAGTGATAAACCCCACAGAGTCACAACATTTGAAATACTGTATCTGATTCAATCTGCACAATAGGTTTGACCCTCAGCAAGTTCCTTCTCCCATCCAGCCTCAACACATCCATCTGTAAAAGGATGGACTTGAGCTTGCAGATTTCTAAAAAGCCTTTTCAGGTCTAACTTTGTGTTCCTTGTGATTCTTTAAAAATCCATTTTTGTTTGTTCATTTCAGTCTGTTTGCACATGTGAAAGTTTGGTGCTGGCTAAGCAGAGACAAGCAGCAGGAAATGAAATCAATAACCCCAAACTGGATGCTTCAAAGACGAGGTACATCTTTTGTCTCTTTTCTAAGGGAGAATGCTTGCAAGGAGAGAGAGAAAAAACATGTCAGAAGAGCAAGTTAGATCTCCTGGGAAACAGCAATAAGAAAGATAGAGGTGCTGGTTGAAGAATGGGGTATTAGAGAAAGAATTGAATTTGGGGGAAAGGGCTTAAAAACTATGAGGTTTATTGAGCTTTATGGATTAAACTTCATAAATTCTGCAAAGATCTCTTATGTGCAATGTTGGCTTTAGTTTTTGTGCAACGCGTTAGTAGGTAAGTTTATCCTGTTTGCTTCCATCTCCTTCACTCGCCTCTCATCTACTCAAATATTCCCAGAATCCCCGCTATGACCTTGCCATTGATATTTTGAGAAGTTTGTTTTGAATTTAAAAAAAAAAAAAAAAAAAAAAAACAGTCTACAGATAGTATCAACCACAGCTGAAGGTCATATTTCTGTTTCTATCATTTGCTATTATTTTTGTTATCACTGCAATAATATCTGTGTGCCTGCTTCAGTCTACATCCATTGTTCTCATTCTTTTCTGTTTCAATCTTTTCCTCTCTCTCTATGCTTATTCCTCTCTACTAAGACTCAAGGCAGAAAACGAAACTAATGTATTAGCACTGAAACAGACCTCAGATCTTCTTGTTCAAAGCATTGACATTTTACAGATGAAGACTAAAACAGTTTTCTGTCTTGAAAATATTCAAAAGCAACTCATCAAACTTCATTCAACTGGTAGTAACTGAGATATGACAGGAGAACATAATTTTGGCTAAATAGGACTGTTTGCTATTATAGAAAAAGGCAAAAACAATGTATGCTGTGATTTTGATCTTCATAAATATTTTGCTAATTTGCATTGTCTATACCAAAATAACTTAAAATTTTGTTACTTATAATGCTTTGTTACTTTTAGGGAGTTTTAGTGTAGGATAATAAACTAAAATTGTCTTTACTCTGGTGTTTATAACCAGAAATTCATGAAATGCAGTAGTGTGATTAATTTGGTATTGCAGGCAAATAAAGTCAAACAAATGAAACCCTCATAACCTCAAAGAAGTTGAACTCAAAGGCAGAGCCAAAGGATTAGATAACCACTTAAAACATTAAAGCAGTTTTTGCTTTAGTGAAATGAAGACCTAACTATGATTGTGGAAGTGAAGGGCCATTTGGTTTCTTCCAGTGCTGTAGTGGTAGGTGTGAAATGCCCTTACATCATTTAGCATCTAGCCTAGGTGAAAGAAAAAAAGAAGTGAATAATTCCACTTGATGACAAGATGGCATGGTAAATGAATTAAGGCATTTGCAAAGAAAAAGAGAATAAATGAAGAATTGGATATAGTTTCCACATGAACATTAAACTCACACTAGATAATATAAGAAAATAAAGATTAAGTAATAAATTTTATCTTGGGATAACACACCAAAACCTCAAGCTAGAAAAAGGAAAACGAAATAAATGGGATTACATTGAAGTAGAAAGCTTCTGAACAGCAAAGGAAAACAATCAAGATGGGAAGACAACCTCCGAACTGGAAAAAATACTTACAAATCATATATTTGATAAGGGATTCATACCCAAAATTTATAAAGAACTCATACAATTCAATGGCAGAAAAATGAGCAATTTGATTTTTTTTTAAAGTAAAATAATAAAAAGGGAAAAATATGTGAGTTTACAAAGAAGCTAGTATGAGGACTGACTATGGAAATAGTACCCTTAGAGGGAAGTTATGTATTGAAAGGCTAGGGAGTAAGGTCATAGTTTGCATACATCATGGATGATATGTACTATGTTTACAATGAAACAAGTGCTCAAAATCACAACAAAAGTGATGGGTGATAGAGAATTTTAGGGGTGATTGTTTAAAGGACAAAGTACAGGTGAGTGTATAAAACAAAAATATTGTAAGTTTTATTGTCATAAATGAGAACACACCAAAACAAAACTTGTGATTTTGACTATTATTTAGCCTAAATTCAATGTAACAGTCCTTCTGCCTTGCAAATTTAATTTTGTGAACACTGATTTTCATTCTGAGCAGACCTTCTGTAATACCCTAATATTATTACACTTTAATATCCTATCAGAAGGGTGTCTCTGAGTTGTTATTTTTATCTGTGATAAATTTTGCTTAACTTTTCAGTGGCAATTATCTCATAGTTTTATATGAATGCTTAGCTAGCTTTTAGCATAGTGCATGAAGAATGAGATCTAGTACAATCCTTGCAAAGGGTTAAATTTTTTATAAGATTTTCTGGATTTAAAGATTTTTGCAGAAGCATTAGTATATTTAAAGGGCAGATATGAATCTTGCAGAAAGTGTATGTGTGTGTATATATATATACATACACATATTTCACACAAATAGATACGTAGTTCATTAAGGAAAGGATGTTAACTATTTTATTAACTTCTCATTCCTCAGCTACTGAGCACAATACCAGAAAGAAAGTAGAAATGTATTAGCATTTACTAAATTAATTAATCAATAAAATCAAATGAGAAAAATGTTGTGTTTATAAAAAATAATACTTCTTACAATTTTCTATCTTAGTGAGGTAGGGCTGTCAGGGTATGATATCCTTTGCACAGGGAAAACATTGAGTAATAAAAGGGGGCCTTGCTTTAAAGTTATTTAGAATTTAAATAAAGAGACATCTACTAAATTTGCTCAATAAAATAAGTGGAAAATATGGGTAAACACATTTTCAAGGGGAGCAGTTAGCAAAAGAATGTTAGTGTTCAAAATCTACTTCTATATGATAGACAACCATTATGTGTATAGTGAGATGAGTTTGCTAGAACCCATGGTTGACTTTATTGTGTCCTGACCTAGTAACCCTTCAGGAATAGAGAGTTTTTCTTCAGCTGCTGAAACTATTGCTAGAAGACCATTAAGGGATGGTCTTGGCTGATGAAAACAGTCTTATTCAAGATTGTCCTTCTTTCCAGGGCCAGCCTACAACCAGTGACTGAGCAAGTAAGGGTACATAGCCCTACAACTACATAGCCCTATGACCCTATCTCCACCTGGAGAAAATTTTAAAGGCCTATTCTTGCTTGAGACATCCTCACAAGTCAGCTTCTGACTTGTTTAGAATAAAATCAAAGTTTAACTCCTCCCTTCTCAATAGTACTTTTGTTCATTTTATCTAAACAGGTATTGGTCCTTAAAGCTTCCGCTAATAATATCCTGCATTGTCATTTCAGCCTCAGAGTCTGCTTTCCAGAGAACTCAAATTCAACAATTGATGCCAGAAGTAATTTGACAAAGCAGAACCTAAGAAGGGATTTTGAGCTTCGTAACCCACTACCTGGCTGGTAATTACGACCGCATCCCAAGTTACAGATGGAGAACAGAAAGTCCTGGAATAAAGGTAAAATTACAATTGTAAAATGTTCACAATGCACACCTATGATCGTATAATAGTCAAAGAGAATAAATTAAATGGTGTGATGTATCAGGTATTCTATTAATCTGGAGGAAATAGTAACTATAAGGACAATGAAATAAAGTTTGTATTGCTAATTAATGCTTTGAGAAATGATAACTATTAATCTGCAATTAAATACTAAACACGTAAGCAAGAGGGCCTCCTTAGTAGTCTATTTATAGACTCAAATCTCCTTTAGCGGTAGAGCAGGATGAAAACCACAACTTAAACTTACTTATAAGAGTAACTGGGCTCTAATGAACAACTTAATATCAACAGACACAGATCTGCCATCCAGAAGTCAGGGACATTTCTTCCTGGTTCATAAGAATGGGATCTGACACTGGATTTAGAGACATTTGGACTTATTCACTTGGGAATTTAAAATCTCCAAATTTAGTTAAGGCCCCTGAGCATGTAGAAGTAGCCTATTTTCCCTGTTAAGGTGGAGTACTCTCCCAATGCCTGGAGAAGATGAAGAGACCTTTTCTCTGCAATAATGCATGTTGCCTCTCTCCAAAATGTCCCCATCTTCTTTGCTGGCCACTGGCTCAATTACTGTGATTAAGTCACTATATAATCCAGATGGGCATGAGGGGGAACTATTAGTGTAGGAAATGGACTATATTCCAAAGGAACTGAAGGGCTTAGGTCCTTTGGAATATAGTCCTGCCAACATATATCAGCAGATGTGTACATGAATCCAAATTCTGAGGATCTAGGGCCAAGCAGGGGCAAAATATATAATTCAGTAAAAGAGACTTATCAATATAGGAACATACTCCTATAACACAGAATTTAACATCCTGATAAAACCCCAAGAGATTGTGTAAACACACTGCAGTACAGCAATAATTCCTAGTTGCATAGAACGAGTGATGGCCTACACAAATGTATTGGATATGTCAGATCATGGAAGCTAGAAAAAAGTATATTAAAGTCTCAAAGGGGTGACATGTTCATTTGGTTATACTACTTAAGGCTATGAAACCTACTAGATAACTATATTTCTCAGAACTACATGGAAGATATAACATTTGCTGTAAAAATTGTGTTTGTGAGAGGGGCACGTTATTCCATCAGAAATCATGTGGTGGCCCTCCTATGTAACATTAGGAAATGATGGTAGGGGATGCTGTTAGAGAACTAGGCTCACTCAGAGGAGTAGAGAATTTCGGATCCAAAACAATAAAAGAAGCATGGAAACAATTAATTGTCTGAAGCAAAGTGGGCACAATTATTATAATGAATAATAAGTTTCAAGTGGCAGCCAAAGAAGTGTTATTTTCAGAGAATTATCCAGATAGTTAATCGATTGTGTATTCCAGAGAGTTCAAACAGATTGCCTCTATGCAAAACAACCAAGAAGAATACTGCTCAATGTGTTTGCTGTGATAAAATAGGGATGTGTGATCAGGAGGCTGAGGTCAGTTTTCCTCACTTAATGCCATGATTTGGCATTTCTGGACCTGAGACAGTTTTCCATCCTGTGACTCATTAGTCAAAATAAAGACAAAGACCCAGGAAAGAAGCATATTAAAACATAGTGTGCAAAGGAAAGTGAGGAAACTGAATCGAGGTAGCCTGATTTAACATCAAAGGTAAACATAAAGGGAAGGCATGTGGATGTACAACATTGAACCTCACAGAGCTCATCCTGCTGAAAAGTGGGGCTGAGGGACATGATATTTTGTAATTTCCATGGCAAAATTTTTGTTCTTAAAAGGTAGTATCTCCAGATACAGAACAGAAACTGCAGGTGGGTCAAGCAGGAGGGAACATGTACATTTACTCATTTACTCATATATATATTATAAGGGAATAAAACAGTCAAATTCATGCCCCTATAGGGCTTACATTTCAAGAGGAAGACAATAAAAAAGGTAAATAAAGCATACTGCAAGTGTACTAGAAAGCAATAGACGTTAAAAGGAAAATGCAAATGGACAAGAAATGTAAGAATTCCTGATGTGGGAGATTACAAATTAACATTTTAAATAGGAAAAAAATCTCCCTGGGAAGGTGATATGTGATCGAATACTTAGAAGGTGTCAGGACATGAGCAATACCAATAACTGGCAGACTAGAGCTCCAGACAGGGAGAACAGCAAGTACAGTGTCCCTGAGACGGAGCATGCATGTGAATTCCAGGAATAACAAAATGGCAGTTTGTCCAGAGATGAGAGATAGAGAGGAGGAGAGAAAGAGGAGAGAGAGAATGGTAGGGCGATGTTGACAGCAGTAAGTGAGGGCCCAGTTCACAGGAGACTGATACAAGTCTTAGAAGGACTTTGTTTTTCACTTGGGTTGAGGTGGGAAACCCACTAATCTTTATTTCCTTATTTTTCCAGAGAACCTAAAATCGAAGTAAGTTATTTTTGTCTGTGTTTCTTAATTTTATCCATGACTCTATTCTGGGCACTGCAGGAACTTGTGCATACTTCATTCAGAATATTTTCATATAGTACTTTAATAGTTGTTGTTTTTTTTTAATTTATTCCAGATGATGGGGTTTTATGAGTACAGGAAGCATACATTATTGTTGCTAATTATCACCGTGTCTGCAACAGCAAAATCTCTACCTTATTGCTGAGTAAATGTCTTGTTGGAATAGATTATACATATTGTCAAATCACAGTCAAATATTAAGGTTTGGAATCAAAATTATACAATAAAAATTGCTTGTTATGTTTTATCTGGAAAGTATTTGAGTTACGTCTATATAAGCAAATTGATAGTTTAAAAAGATAAAGGAATATAGATTGGATTCCAAATAGAATACAATTTACATAGATAGCTATCTTAAAGTAGAGTTTGAGTCAAAGTATCTCCAATAACTATGAGCTTTCCTTCTCCTGTCTAGGATCACTCTCATCATGTATCTTTCTGAAATTTTTATATAAAGTTTTCATAATTCCACAGTGAAAATCTCGTTAGAAATGACAACATGGAAAATTTTACAGAAAAGCATACCACAAATGCATTAAAACAATTTTTATTTTCTGTAATCTATAGAACATGAAAAAAGGTAGAAAGTCATTCACCTTATTTTTTGAGGTGCGTGTAATGCTGATTGCAGTCCTGGGTTAGGAAAAACGAAGAAATAAAACTATATATAGAATTCAATAGATGCACAATTACAAGGAAAATGCAATTAAAATAGATCTGAAGACATGCTAATAATGAATAAATCATAATCAAGCAGAATTTATTCAATAACCCAAGGATATTAATAAAGATTCTGAGTATAATTCCATAGATTAGAATATTTGTTTTTCAAACTGGAGAACTTTTTCATGATTTTTGATGGGAACATTCAATGGTATAATATTAACAGTTGCACTTAGACTAAATACAAGATGGGAGAGAAAGAGGAGAGTCAAGAAGTACTACCCAGTTTTTGGTTTCAAAGTTGGAAATCTGGAGTTGCAATTAACTGAAATGGGGAAGAATAAAGAAGGGTTGGTTATTTTTCTTTTGGGAGATCCCAGTTATGAATAATCTAAATATCAGATGTTTTTAGATATCAAATGGAAGTGTCAAGTAGGCAGTTGGATATATGGTTATGAAATTCGAGAAAGATGCTCAGGCTGGAAATAGATATTTGAGAGACATTATCACAGAGATGTTCTTAAAGCCATGAAACTGAAATAGGATCACTAATTCGTGATTTAAAATAGAAATGAAATTTCAAGTACTGAATTTTCAGTTACTCTAACATTTAGATGACAGTGTGGTGTGAGAAGGAAACAGAATGTGCAACCCAGAATGTAAAGCCATAGGAATAAGACAATGTAAGTGGGGAATCTTAGAATCCAAATGAAGAACTCTCTGTATCTATATATCTCTATATAGGTGTTTACATATATAGGTAGATATATACATACATGTATACATTTATTCATATATAAAAATATGCGCGCGCGCACACACACACACACACATACACAAAAACATAAACGCATGCACGCACCCAGGCCGAAATTTTTATAGAGTCTTTTTCTTATTGTAATAAGAAAAAGGTAACAGTAAAGTAGGCATTCATTAGACAGACAATTCACTTGAGAAGTGCAAATATCTAATGCAGATGGAAAAAGATTCTTAACTTCACTACTTATCCCAGTAAGGAAATGTTTCAGACACAAATCCACTCTTCTGCAGTACTGCGCTTATGATGCTGAGGCTGAGTTCCATCAACTACATTCCTTATGGTTTCTTGTCATGTTCTGCCAGCAAAAGGTATTAGAGAAGGATTAGAAGCCCGGAGGAAGGGAGAAGAGGGTTTCTCTTTCTGTATGCCTGCTTTTTCTCTCATATCACCTCAGTAACATATTTTAACACATGAGTTCATAACTCAAGTAAGTAGAATATAGAGAAGAACTGAGCCCAAGGGCAGAATCCTAAATTAGAAAATAATCTAAAAGGAACAGTTTTACACTGTTTGGGGTAAGACAATTTCTAATCAACACAACGAGCAAAGTTGTCAAGTAATGTCTCACAGTATCAAAAAAAATGGAAAGCACTTTCATATAAAAAATAATGTTCTTAAAATGGTATATCAACTTGAGAGAAAATGTGACATTAAGATGATGCTCATGAAACATTCATGTTAACAGAGATAATAGTATTTAAAATGTGTTTTCATATATATATAGGTTATAAATAACAAATTAAACTTAAAATATCACAGTTTAGAATATGATATTGCTATGCATTTCTAAACAGCTTAATTGACATGCAATTCACCAGATGTTTAACAATAACAAATATATCTATACTCTGTCCAATGAAAGGAGGATTTTATTTATATACACATATGTGTGTGTATATATATATAAATGTAGATAAAGTAGACATGAGTTGAATAATGTTAAAATGTTTATAGGAAAGTAAAAATATACAGCAAAGTGACAATGGTAATTATTTTAAGATTGAGATCTTATGGGTTATTTTCTTCCACTTTTTGATATCTGTCAACATTATTTTACAATATTTTTGTAATGGGCAACAATCTGTTGAAACAGTGTTTTCTTCTAACTCTAGTGGATACAGACACAACTTGAGTTTCTACTTAACCCAGGACCTACACATATTATGACCTCAATAATTGTATACCTGGTTTGAAGGCATTTGCTTCAGATTTTCTGCCCTATTAAGGCCTGTATCTCCTAAAGGTCTCATCACAGCTCTAAAAGATGCAGCATGTTACTCTGCTTCGACTGTAAGAGCAAGGAGGAGCCTTGACCCAGAGACAGCTGAGATAGAAAGATGATTGCTGAACAATTGTAGAGGGACTTTGTCTCCCTGCAGATGGGCTGAACCCTCTTAACAATCCATTTCATGGCCACTGAATCGCTGTGTTTGGGATTTTTATTCTGGAGCCCTCTATAATATTCAGAAAGAGCATCTGTGAGCTTCCACTAGAAACCCAAGGGGTTTTGCTCTAAACCATGACCTGCCCATGAGAATGACATTTTAATACTTCTTGAGAGTTTCTATCTAAGAACAACATAATAGGAAAGGAACAAGGAAAACAAGTTTCTCTAAGCTTTCTTTACCTAATCAATAACTGTTGTTTTCAAATAATGGTGAATATTAATTCCTCTCTAAGAATCAGAAGGGGAATCCCAATCCCAATTAATTCCAAAAGCCAGTTTAAAATTCTTCTATAAATCCTCACAGTTTCTTATATTTCTCTTTCATGAAACATCTACAAATCTATGCATTTCTTATGAGTGCTAAGCCAATGCTTCTCAAACTATGATCCGCAGACTGATGATGGTCCCGGAACTGTTGGTTACCAATCTGAAATGAAACAATTACAGAAAGCGAAAGTCACATTTACAAATTTTTATAGAACATTTTTATTTCATAGCAATCAAACAAATATGTAGGGAGCTTCTTTCATTGGACTAAGTATGAATAAGTTTATTGTTAAACATGTGGTAAATTGCATGTCAATTGATATGCTTAGAAATGCACAGAGATATCATATTCCAAACTGTGATACTTTAAGGTTAATTATTTATACTTCAAAGGTCCATAAACGGCTGAGAATATGCAAGCATCCTTTGCATATTTTATTTACAATTTTTTTTAAATTTAAAAACATTTATAGGCCGAGTGTGGTGGCTCACACCTGTAATCCCAGCACTTTAGGAGGCCGAGGCAGGCAGATCACTTGAGGTCAGGAGTTTGAGACCAGCCTAGCCAACATGGTGAAACCTCATCTTTACTAACAATTCAAAAATTAAGGAAGTGATTCAGTTTCAGTTTTCTCCATATGGCTAACCGGTTTTCACATAACCATTTATTAAATAGGGAATCATTTCCCCATTGCTTGTTTTTGTCAGGTTTGTCAAAGATCAGATGGTTGCAGATGTGTGGCATTATTTCTGAGGACTCTGTTCTGTTCCATTGGTCTGTATATCTGTTTTGGTTCCAGTACAATGCTGTTTTGGTTACTGTAACCTTGTAGTATTGTTTGAAGTCAGGTAGTGTGATGCCTCCAGCTTTGTTCTTCCTTACATCTTATACAAAAGTTAATTCAAGATGAATTAAAGACTTTATATAAGACCTAAAACCATTAAAACCCTAGAAGAAAACCTAGGCAATACCATTCAGGACATAGGCATGGTCAAAAACTTCATGATTAAAACACCAAAAGCAATGGCAACAAAAGCTAAAATTGACAAATGAGATCTAATTAAACTAAAGAGCTTTTGCACAGCAAAAGAAACTATCATCAGAGTGAACAGGCAACCTACAGAATAGGAGAAAATTTCTGCAATCTGTCTATCTGATCAAGGGCTAATATCCAGAATCTATAAGGAACTTAAAAAAATTACAAGAAAAAAGCAACCCCATCAAAAAGTGGGCAAAGGATATAAACAGACACTTCTCAAAAGAAGACATTTATGCAGCCAACAAACATATGAAAAAAAGCTCATCATCACTGGTCATTACAGAAATGCAAATCAAAACCGCAGTGACATACCGTCTCACACCAGTTAGAATGGAGATCATTAAAAAGTCAGGAAACAACAGATGCTGGAGAGGATGTGGCAAAATAGGAATGCTTTTACTCTATTGGTGGGAGTGTAAATTAGTTCAACCATTGTGGGAGATGGTGTGTTAATTCCTCAAGGATTTAGAACCAGAAATACCATTTGACCCAATAATCCCATTACTGGGTATATACCCAAAGGTTTATAAATCATTCTACTATAAAGACACATGTACATGTATGTTTATTGTAGCACTATTCACAATAGCAAAGACTTGGAACCATTCCAAATGCCCATCAGTGGCAGACTGGATAAAGAAACTGTGGCACATATACATCAAGGAATGCTATGTAGCCATAAAAAAATGAGTTCACGTCCTATGCAAGGACATGGATGAAGCTGGAAACCATCATTCTTAGCAAACTAACAAAGGAACAGAAAATCAAAAACCACACGTTGTCACTCGTAAGTGTGAGTCGAACAATGAGAACACGTGGACACAGGGAGGGGACCATCACACACCAGGGCCTGTTGGGGAATGGGGGTCTAGGGAACGGATAGCATTAGGAGAAATACCTAGTGTAGATGACAGGTTGATGGGTGCAGCAAACCACCATGGCACATGTATACCTGTGTAAGAAACCTGTACATTCTACGTATGTATCCCAGAACTTAGAGGATAATTTAAAAATATATACAAAAATTAGGTGGGTGTGGTGGCACATGCCTGTAATCCCAGCTACTCAGGAGGCTGAGGCAGGAGAATCACTTGAACCCAAGAGGTGGAGGTTGCAGTGAGCTGAGATCACGCCACTGCACTCCAGCCTGGGTGACAGAGTGATACTCCATTTAAAAAAAATACATAAATAAAATAAATGTATAGTTTAACATTAATTAAATTAAGGAAGTTAAATGTATATAATTTATATTATTTATTTGACCCTTAATTTATTCCTGTTTTTGCCCAAGGGAAGCTATACATTTTTCTGACTGTGGTAGTAATAACAAAACAATTATAATGGAATTGATTTTGAATTATGGACTACTAAATACTTTGTGTTCGTTTATAGAAGTACAATCCCTCATATACTGGCAGTGATTTTATAATTGATGGTGAAGTATGAAATGTGAAAATCATCGACCTTTTTTGTACATCGACTTTTTTGTAGTATAGATTAAAACAATGAAACTATAAAAGCATAAAGCAACACTTGTGTAAAATATTTTTAAAAGTTTAAATCCCCAAAATTATTTGTAACAAAGTGTATTATTTTTTAAACCCGACAAAAGCAGGATAGAAGCTCACTATTTTGGATACATCATTAAGTTGTGAGGGCTTCTTATAAAGTAGGACTTGAGTTGTTTAAACTATTTAAAAAATGTGCAGTTGTGAATAGATTAATAAAAAGCTACATTGAATATTTTGCATCAAAATATTGGATAAGCCTATATACCTCTATATAGGCTTATATAGAGGTATATCTAATATTACTCTTCTAGGACATCAGGGAATAACATATTTAGAAATCAGCTAATTATTGGGACAAAAAAACTCATATAATATGGTTTGCAGAGTGTTTCTTTTTGCAACTTGATGAATGCATAGATGTGAAAATTACCTTTTGGTTTTTTAAAAATGTGTCATTTGAAGTCTAATGATATAAAGAAAAAAATTAGTTTTTTTGACAACAAAAAAGCTTGACGTCTATAAGAATATGGAGAATTACTTGCACAAATATTTGGCTTGGAGTTGTATGTTTTATGTAGGATTTTATTCAGCAATCTAGATATCTGCGATGACAGTTTTTACGAGGTTTTTTTTTTTATTTTTTTGCAAATTAAGGAGTTAAAGCTCAAATAGAAATGAAGACTGCTTCCTTCTTAAAGAAAACCTTGCTATGAAAAAATTGTTAGCCAATATAAACAACATGATTACTGATGCTATTAAAATATATATAATTTGTTAAATCATATATTATTTGTTTAATTATGGGATAATATGGACATCGATCATAAGCAAATGTGATTGAATGCGGACGTATGGTGGCTATAAACGTTTGTCCTACCAAACAAGCTCTTAGTGTTTGTGCAAGATTAAAAAAAAAAGTTTGGATCTAACTTCGTAATGTTAGTTAAACCTGCTTACTTATTCTTTATCTTGTATATTTATAATAATATTAGTATTTCCATTCAGGAAAAAGCACACA
Organism: Chlorocebus sabaeus; assembly: GCF_047675955.1. Classification (NCBI taxonomy): domain Eukaryota; kingdom Metazoa; phylum Chordata; class Mammalia; order Primates; family Cercopithecidae; genus Chlorocebus; species Chlorocebus sabaeus. Next base: position 72,783,626 of record NC_132915.1, on the reverse strand, counting down.
CAATTTTCAATAGCAGATAAAATCTGAGTGTAAAAATGTTATATTTTATGTTTTAGCAAGTTTTAATAAGTGATTATTTTAATATTGACTATCTGCTTGAAGTTTTTATCACTTAATGAATCTGATGCAACATTGATTATTATCCGTATAAAGATCTATTCATGGGAGACTCATGAATCTGTAATTTATTAAATAGTATCCTTAGTGGACTGAAATTATATTAAAATTTCCTCATCTATTTTGTGAACACATTTAGGAAAAGTATGCTACATATATTTTATAATTAGGTGCGCAACTAAAAGATGTTAATGTAATATTCTCTGTATTAATTGCCTATAAATGTACTTCAATGAACACGGTTTTTCTAACTTTCATTTTAGGTTCATGGGTACACACACAGATTTGTGATAGAAATAAATCATGAGGGTTTGTTGTACAGATTATTTCATCACCCAGGTACTAAGCCTAGTACCCAATAGTTATTTTTTCTGCTGCTCTCCCTCCTCTCAAGTTCCACCCTCAAGCAGGCCCCAGTGTGTTGTTCCCTTCTTTCTGTCCATAAGTTCTCATTGTTTAGCTCCCACTTATCAGTGAGAACATGTGGTAATCAGTTTTCTGTTCCTGAGTTAGTTTGCTTAGGATAATGGTCTCTCATTTCACCCATGTTTCTACAAAAGACATAATCTCATTCTTTTTTATGGCTGGATAGTATTCTCTGATGTATATGTTCCACATTTTCTTTATCCAATCTGTCATTGATAGGCATTTAGGCTGATTCCATGTTTTCGTTATTGTGAATTGTGCTGCATTGAACTTTCATGTGCATGTGTCTATCTTGTAGAATGATTTATATTCCTCTGGGTATATATCCAGTAATGGGATTGCTGGGTTTAGGTTGTAGAGTAAAAGGAACAGTTATGAACACAATTTTTATAATTTGGTATAATTATATTTCCATTTCCTATGATATACCTGTATCGATGACAATTATTAGCATTGATTTTGTATCTGTGAAAATCTGATAATAAAAATCACCATCTATATTTTGAATGCCTTTTCACCAGGTCATACTTCTAGTAACATATTTTCATCGTATTCTATGAAAATATATTATCAATGTATTGGAAATAAAAGCTCCTTCACTACAGAGAGTTTGAGAAGAATTAAAATAAATGGTCAGTTTCCTGAGGACAGGGTAACACATGCATGTGTGCATTATTATTATAATGATCATATTGTTCATGCTTAACTCAGATCCAGGCATAGAGCCGATGCAAAATACATGTTTATTGGAAGAATCAATGAAAAATAAATGGATTAACAAACCTGTCAACAAGAAAACTACAAACAAAAGGACTAGGTAACAACCGAGGACTGTGAATAATGATTTTCCTCCAAAGCTTGGTTTTATGAAGGTTCAGAATAAGGTTTATAGAAGTCAGTTGATTTTATTTTATTTTTGGTATCTGCAGGGCAGTAGAAGAGGTTATTTTGAGATAATACATACCTGAAATTGAACACAGAATTTTCTGATTCCAAATTAATGTTCTTTGTTCTACCAAGATGTTTCCTTTCTAGTATGAATTTGATGCAATTTTTCCTTTTTTAGGTCTATGTGAATTTTGTTTTAAGGCAAAAAACATAGTTTAATTAATTGTAATTTATTCCCTTAAGAAAGTTTAAATGTAGAAAAGTTATATGATTAAAAATAATTGTGCCAAAGTATTCATAAATACAAAGAAATACAGATAAAATGGATAAACAATTGTGTTCATATTTAGCATATGCTAAATATCATCACTCCCAACAACAGTAAAATATCAGGAAACTTTCAAAGCTTCATCAAGTAGTGAAATGTAAGGACTGGATATATAATTTGTTTGTAAATTTTGATTTAGCAATTTCAGATATGTACTCAACCAAAACACATGTGAAACATACACTGCTGTTTTCTCCTTTACTTGTGTTCCTTTAAAAACCAGTATAATTATAGTGTAATTCACAAATACATACAATAAAACTATAAAGACAGATAAATAAAAGATAATAAAACCCAAGATGTGCCAGGCACTGAATTAAAAACCTTGTAGATATTTGCTCATTTGTTCCTTCTAACAGAAAAATACGGGCAAAATCAGGCCCAATATTAACAAAAACTTAGTTTCTTAAGACATATGTATTATTGCGTATATGTCCTACCAAAAACGGTGATAAAAAAATTGCTTAAACCAATTTAAATAAAAGATATCAAAGCACTTTATTTAATTAATCTTTTACAAAATTAAAATAGCATGTCGTATTTCAGATGGAATCTGAATTCTGACTAAAAGACACATCAGTTTTTCCACAGGGATGAATATGTAGCTCCATACTCTTTTTTTTTCTTCCACCAGGTTGTACCAATTTTGCTTTCTTAATATCTCATAGTTAATTCCCTTCTTTCCATTTCACTCTTTTAATTTAACTTTGGCGCACATCATCACTCATGTCGATTACTGCAAGAGTCTCATAAAAGGTCTTGGTTCTTGCCTCTCTGTAAAGCATACTCCACACTGATTTTTAGATGCAAATCAGATTAGAACGTGTTCTACCATAATTTTTAATAGATTCTAATTGTCTTCAACATTAAATTTAAAGTATTTAATACGATATAAAAATGTATTGGTAACTAACCCTCTAACTTTCTAATCTGTATCTCCGATTTTTTCTCATTTCTCCCCATAGTTAGCCAACTTAAACGATTTTCTATGTCAAAATGTACCTGGCTCTTTCATTTTCTGTGTGTTTCACATGACATTTCCTCTACATAGAATGTCTTCTCTCCAATCCCCCATCTTTGTTTTTAACTCATCAAACATCACCTCATCTGAGTAGCTTCCTTGACACATCACTCCTAAGTTCTCAAAACCCCAATAAAATGTTCTTGATGTATACCTTTCTAATGAAAATTATCAAACGTTAGTCTTCTTAGTGCCTAGTAACTAGTCTCAGCAGCAAAATATAGATTCCTCTTGGGTACAAGGTGTTTCTTTTATTTTTTATTATTTTGTTTTATTCATATGTATTTTTCGAGATGGAGTCTTGCCCTGTCTCCTAGGCTGGAGTGCAGTGGCATGATCTCGGCTCACTGCGACCTCCGCCTCCCGGATTCAAGCAATGTTTCTTTTTTTTGGTGCCCTTTTTTTTATTATTATTATACTTTAAGTTCTAGGGTACATGTGCACAATGTGCAGGTTTGTTACATATGTATATGTGTGCCATGTTGGTGTGCTGCACCCGTCAACTCGTCAGCACCCATCAACTCATCATTTACATAAATCTTCATTGCCAGTGACTAGTATGTACCAGGCACATACTAGGTGCTTGAGGGTTGAATGAAGAATAAATGCAGACAGAGTAACATAGGAGCAAATGACTTTTCAGTCATCTTAAATTACCTTTTTTTTTTTTTTTTTTTTTTTTGAGACGGAGTCTCGCTCTGTCACCCGGGCTGGGGTACAGTGGCCGGATCTCAGCTCACTGCAAGCTCCGCCTCCCGGGTTCACGCCATTCTCCTGCCTCAGCCTCCCGAGTAGCTGGGACTACAGGCGCCCTCCACCTCGCCCGGCTAGTTTTGTTTTTTTTTTTTTTTTTTTTTTTTGTATTTTTTAGTAGAGACGGGGTTTCACCGAGTTCGCCAGGATGGTCTCGATCTCCTGACCTCGTGATCCGCCCGTCTCGGCCTCCCAAAGTGCTGGGATTACAGGCTTGAGCCACCGCGCCCGGCCATTAAATTACCTTTTTTATCAGCTTTTTTTTCTGTGGTCCTTTGCAATTTTATGCAAATTACTTTCTGAGTGTTCAATTAGAAGCACAATAGCTATCCCAAAAAGAGTTACTTTTTATTGGAACATTAAAGATTACTGCTTTGCAGAATAAGATTTTGGGTAATTTGGCAGTCTACAGAGATTTCCAGTTGTGGATGACTCTCTTTCCTGCTGAAATCGGCACTACTTTGATAACCCTGCTTTATAAAGTTATTACTAGGCTCATCAGGTTTCATATATAGCACCTAAACTGATATAATAGTTCCATGAAAATCTGCCATGTGTGGCTTTCTAAGCTGATTGTCATTTGTATTATCTTACAGAAGAGACAAGTAAACCATTCAAACACATAAAGCATTGTACATGTATAGCACTCTCTTATGATGATACAGAATTGCAAGATGTACAATTAGATTTTATGGCACTAAGATTTTGATTTATTTTATCTGTAGAAAAGAAGAGAAAAAAAACTAAGTGATGCAATAAAAATGGGGCAACACTCTATCCAATAAATCTTAGCAATACACATTCACACTGTCATATGCTGAGACACATAAATACATGAAAGACCGTATCACTACTAAATAATGGCTCGTTGGGATGCAGGTTTGCTGAGAAAAGAAACTCTCTACCATACTTTGTTTACAGAGTCAAACTAGCAAGGAAATAATGCTAACATCATTTAATACAAGTTAGATTTTTTAAAAATAATGAAGAAAAAACAAATCAGAAGTTTTCCACGATCATTTTAACACAACTGATATTCTTACATGGTACCTTAAAAGTTTCTTGTTGTTTTGAAAGCATAAATGCACTAGATTGCAACAGCAATGTCACCTATTGAGTTCAGCAACAAAAGCCTACTGAATATATTGTGTTGCTTGAATATTGTACATTTTACATCTCACCATACGTCAAGAATTATGCTAAATATTTATGTGTTTGTTTACCAGCAACTACCTTAGAATAAACACTCTGTTCCTTAGAGGAATGAATAGGTGTGCAATAAAATATGCAGTACACATTTTTACCTGTTTTTCAAAACTCTTGCAGTCAAGAGAATTGTAGAGCTGTTTTGAGATCATTTTAGGATCACATAACTAACTCTGCATATGCTGGAGTCTTCGAGTTATAATCAAAGCCCTTGCAAAAAGATTCCTGATTCTCTCAGCCTCATGTAACAGGAACATTCATAGATTCATGTTTTATTTCTGCACCTGGAGCATGTGCATGTTTTCTCACACTCATGTTTGTCTTCCTTCTGAACATATTCATATGCTATTTTTCTTCGATGGCACGTATCACTATATGCATTGTATGATAATGACTGTGTACATATTTACTGAAAATACACTAATCATTAGGACACGTGAATTTCCAGGCCCAGTGAAGTAATCTACAAGACATTTTTCAGTTTAATCTATGTAGCATTAGATCCCAGTGACTATATTCTCCTTAATATTTCTTTGTTCCACCCCTCTCTCTCTGATATCATATTTTTCTAGATTTACTCACTATTTCTTAGCAGTTCCTTTCAGACTCTTTTACTAGTTTATACTCCAGACTTATATTTGCTTTAGTATTCTAGAGTCCACTAGAACAGGAACTCCATAAAAGTGAAGAATTTTATAGTCTCTTTCACTGCTATATTACTGATAGGGCAACTATGCAGTGATAAATGCTCCATTAATAATTGTTGAATAATACAAAAATGAATGATCGTGGTAGATACTAGGCCTTTTTTTCAGTGGAGCTCTCCCTGCATATCCCAGGTAACATGAGGTGCTATCCATGTGGTAGTAACTCTTTTTCACTTTTGGCCTTTATTCACTCATTTATCCTACCTATTGAAATGTAACCTACAAACACTCAAGAAGAGTGTAGGCCTTCTATCAGTATTCTTAATACAGCCTGAATATTCACAAATTGTTTGTTCTTACTTAATTTTTGTGATATGAATTATTTGCTTATATTGAGCTATATTTTCAGTTAGCAATAGCTCATCTATGAGTTATTTATAAATATATTTTATAGCATTCAGTGTCATACATATTACATGCATATTACATATTATAAGTATTTTCAAATGGGGTGAGCAGAGGGCCTAGGTCTCCTGCAGCAGTAGCCAGTGACAGGCCTGCAGGCAGAGGAGTAAGGAGAGGAAGACCCAGGGACCTGTTTGAAGAACCAGGGTAGAGAACGAGGGAGAGTTTGGAGGTCGAACTTATGTTTTCCTTGAAACAGACTTGGGCTGGAAGGCAGAGTTTCTGGTTACCTTACACAGTCATTACTTTCTCCTGAGACTCAATTCCATCACCTGCAACATGGGCATAATTAGTCCTTCAAAGGTGCATTTTATATGATTGGTAATAATTAATTTGTCCTTTACTAGTCATATTTAAGAGTTTCTGTCAGAGTTAGAAATACTGTGCTTAAGCCACAATGACCTTATTTTGATTCCTCAAATGTTCTTGCTCATATCCTTGTACATATAACCTTCTTTGTATGGAAAATTTTTCTTTTCCCGACATACCCCTTCACTCTTTCCCATCTCAAATGAAATGCCCCTTCTTTAGGGAATATTTATCTGGTCTCACAAACTAGGTTTCATCCTTTTAGTTTAAGTTTTTCCCTGTTAATCCCAACTCATGTAGTATTCCTATTTATGTTCAAAATGTTTCCGTGACTGTCACCAACTCCATGATATTCATCTGAGAATACCTTAGTATAAATATTCCATCATCATGTCCTCATAGCATTCTGTATTTATTTTCATACTTCTTTCATCGATTATATTGTATGATTTGTGTGAATATTTAATTTTTTTCTACTAATCTGTAATCTCCCTGATGGCATGCATTGAATTTATTTTGTTTACCATTTTATTCCCAGTGCTTATTATAGTTCATGACATATTATAGGTGCTCATTCATTCATTAATAGATGCTAAGAGCATAATTGAAAATCTGCTTTTGTTTTCATTTAAATAATTTACTTCAAATATATCCCTAGATGTAGAATTTTTCTCAAAAATCTGTGCATTTAAATTTTATAGAAAGTGCCAAATTTTTTTATTTTTATTTTTGAAACGGAGTCTCTCTCTGTTGCCCAGGCTAGAGTGCAATGGTGCGATCTTGGCTCACTGCAAGCTCCACTCCCGGGTTCATACCATTCTCCTGCCTCAGCCTCCTGAGTAGCTCGGAGAGTGCCAAAATTTTAAAAGAATGATGCATTATTGTTTTGTTGCTATGCCTATTGTTAATTGAAAGAGAATGATATTCTATCTAGGAGACATACCAAACTCAGAGCAAGTATTGCTTTGAGATAATCAATTCAGTGGGCTTAAGGGATCACTGAAGCCACAGTATGGATGCATAAGGCACAAAAGCTAAACATATTTTCAAGTGCTCAGTAGCACATGGGGTTAATGGCTACTGTACTGGTCAGCATATCTCTAGGTACTACTCAGATAGTTATTGTAGCAAGTATGTCTGGAAAAAATAAGATCTGTGTCTCTTTCCTGTAGAAAGGCAATCTACCTTGTATTAATCAGTTAAGCACATCAGATTAAAATATATATACATTAGTAAATAATATTGTACTTAAAGTCTCGAATGTTTACATCAAAGAAAACCACCTAGGTAAAACTTGTGTTAAAATGTAAGACTATAACTTGATGAAAAAGAGAATAGCATTCCTTTAACGCTACAGTTTTCAGCCTTGCGTGCACATTCGAGTCACATGGGGAGCTTTTTAAAAATTTCCATGCACAGACTGCAAATCAGTATCTATCATAGACACAGTCATTGGGATTTTTCTCCTAGTTATTCCACTGTTCAGCAGGCCAAGAATAAGGACCAATATTACAGCAAGAGACAATTCCTGGAGAAAATGGTTAGAATAAAATATGTTATATGTTCAAAAGCAAACAACCCTTTTTAAAAAAGTATACAGCACCAAGTTATCTTTCAAAACATGAATTAATTTTTTAAAACGTTAACTGGTGTTCCATTTATTAGTGTACGTTCTGAGGCCTTTCTCACCTTTGTTCCCACCTACCTACCCAACACTCAATACAATACACCTTGGACTTTAGTTACAGATTAACTAAAATCAGTTTAGAGAGTTCACTTGGTTAGACATTTGCTTTAGACAAAATAATCAGACAGTAGTTTGTAAGATGAATTGCCAACGGCAAGAGAGAAGGGATGCAGGAAAATCTGCAGGATTGAAGGATGAAACCAAGGGGATTGGACTCATAAAATCTGCAGTGGAAAAAAGAAATAGGGATTTACAAGTGTTAGCCTTTGTTATTTTAATTACTATAACAATTCACAAATATGTGTAGTTTAAAAAAGTAACAACTCTTATCTTGAACTGTTCACATCTACTCTGTCATTTTATATGCTAATAAAAGATGAGACTGATTCACTTGTACCCCCTTCCCCCAGTGTAGAAGAGGAGGTCAATATAAGGAACAAGTCAGAGAGGACTCCAAAATTCCTACTTTGGTTGGTGAAGTAGAGCATAATGCCATGAACAAAAAAACATGATTCAGGAAGTTGCAGAGAAAAGCATAATTGATCTGTTTTCTTTTGTTTAAAGTTCATTATATTGCCTGTAAGGCATCCAAAAAAAAGAATATATATGGGGTCAACTGGAGCTGAAAATAAGGATTAGTCTATACTATCTAATTTGCCAGATAATATATTTTTCCATTTTAAACCTTTCTAATTTTGTTTCATCTTTTTCCAAGTGACATGTAAGTTCCTTAAGCACTTATAATTATTCTGCAGAGTAATTGTAATTGTGTAAACTTAGTAATTACTTTTGAGTGACCAATAAAATTGAACATAGAAAATGATGACCTAATATTTTCTGCGATCTTTCTGAGAAAATGCTTTGGGCTTCACATTAATATCACAAATAGAACTTAAACTATAAAAGGAGTAATTTACAACATAAGGAAAACAATTTAGGTATAGAACAGAGGTCACTTTTAAGAAACTGAACTTGCTCTTGGCTTTGCCTTGGTTACTTATTTGTCTGGTTCCTCTGGGGAGAAAAATGTCACTTTTCTTTTTTCTACATACTCAAGCTATTACTGTGGCTTGTATAATTTACTCAGGAGGGTTAGAAGTACGAAATGTCAGCATCTTCATCCTAAATGTATCCCTTGCCCAGGCCAGGAATGAAAAAAACTAGAGGGCACACCCACTTTTCAGTACTAGTCATATAGGTGAACTGCAGGCAAGTCCCACACAAGCATACTAGCATGGTCCCCTCTTATCAAGGTTTCCCTTTCATGAGTTTCAGGTTTCCATGGTCGATGGTGATTCAAAAATATTAAATAGAAAATTCCAAAAATAAACAATTCGTAAGTTGTAAAATGTGCACCATTCTGACCGTTGTGATGAAATCTCAAGCTGTCCTGCTTCATCCAGCGCGGGATGTGAATCATTCCTTTGTTCATCATATTCACACTGTTTATGCTACCTACCCGTTAGCTGCTTTGTAGTCATCTGGGTTCTCAGATCCACTGTCAGGGTATCATAGTGCTTGTTTTGAAGGTCATTAGTAGCCTAATGCTGGGTCGCAATGCCTATGTCATTTATGTTAGTTTATCTCATCACATGTGCATTTTATCACCTCAAATCATCACAAGAGGAAAGATGAGTATAGTATAATAGGATATTTTGAGATACAGAACACAATCACACAACTTTTATTACTGTGTATTGTATAATTGTTCCATTTTATTAGCAGTTATTGTTGTTAATGTCTTACTCTGCCTAATTTATAAATTATACTTCATCATAAGTATGTATTTATAGGAACAACATAGTATAAGTAGAGTTTGGTACTATCCTCGGTTTCAGGCATCTATTGGTGGTCTTGGAACAGGTCCCTCACAAATATGGGAAGCTACTATACTTAGCATAAAGCTTGGCAGATAGATTTTAGTGGAATTGAACCAGAATGAATTACAAAGGAAATTTGCAATTGATCATAACTTAGAAATGGAGCCAGAGTCCCATTATTTGAACTAATGTTTTAAGTCAACAACTATAACTTATAAAGCATTTAAGACAGTAATTAAAAATTCTTGGATACACTATTCATGATAGAATCCACAGCATAGGCAAATAGTGTTTGCAAAAAATAAGGAGCAAACCTGAAAGCTATTACATAATTTCTACTTCAATATAAGGAAGATTTGGTCAGTTGTACATTAGTTTGCTAAGGCTGCTACATCAAAATATCACAGACTATGTGGCTAAAAGAACAGAAATGTATTTTCTCACAGTTTCAGAGGTCAGAAGTCCAAGATCAAGGTACTGGTGAGTTGGTTTCTGGAGAGGGCTTTCTTCTTGGCTAGCAGAGGGTTCCTGCCTCACTGTGTTCTCACATCGCCTTTTCTCAGTGTACACACACTCTTCCTCTTGTTAAAAGGACTCTAGACCTATTGGATTAGAGCCCCACCCTTCTGACCTCATTTTCACTTACTCTGATGGTTAATACTGAGTGTCAACTTGATTGAAGTATTGATCTTGGATGTGTCTGTGAGGGTGTTGTCAAAAAAGATCATTTGAGTCAGTGGGCTGGGAAAGGCAGACCCACCCTTAATCTGGGTGAGGACCATCTAATCAGCTGTCAATATGCCTAGAATATAAAGCAAGTAGAAAAACATGAAAAGATTAGTTTGGTCTAATCTCCCAGCCTACATCTTTCTCCCATGCTGGATGCTTCCTGCCCTCGAACATCAAACTCCAAGTTCTTCAGTTTTGGGACTTGGACTGGCTCTCCTTGCTCCTCAGCTTGCAGAGGGCCTTTTGTGGAACTTTGTGATCGTGTGAGTTAATACTTAATAGACTCCCCTTTATATGTATATACACACATACACACACACACATCACACACACACAAAACATATATATATACATATATAACATAACGTACGTGTGTGTGTGTGTATGTACACATATGTATCCTATTAGCTCTGTCCCTCTAGAGAACCCTGACTAATGCACTTATTTACTTCTTTAAAGATCCTGTTTCCAATTACAGTTACTTTCTGAGGTAATGGGAATTATGACTTCAACATATAAATTAGTGGTGGAGTTGGGGAGACACAATCCAACACGTAACTATCCCAGAATTGGTTTATAATTGAAGCTATTAATGTAGGTCAAGGGGAACTGATTAGAAAAGTAGCCAATAACAGAGACAAGAATAAATGAGATGAGGCAGCTTTGTTGAAGAGCCATAGCTTAGTTCAACTTGGGGACTGACAAAAGTTATTCCTGGATGCCTTGGAGATATTGAGAATATTCAGAATATTGAGAATATTCATGAGATACTAGTAAGGGAATTAATAAACTATGTAAAGCTTAAAACAGCACTAAGACTTTTGGAAATACGTGTGTGTGTGTGTGTGTGTGTGTGTGTGTGTAGTAGTGGCAGAACAATTGCCTTTAATTGTTTAACAATTGCCTACCTATTTTGCTGCAAAAACACATAATTTTATTCATTTTTATGGTTTATATGTATGTCATATTTTTTGAAACAGAGTCTTGCTCTGTTGCCCTGGCTGGAGTGCAATGGCATGATCTTGACTCACTCTAACCTCTGCCTCCCAGGTTCAAGAAATTCTCATGTCTCAACCTCCCAAGTAGCTGGTATTACAGATATGTGGCACCATGCCTGGCTAATTTTGTTTATTTTTTGTAGAGATAGGGTTTTACTATATTGTCCAGGCTGGTCTCGAATTCCTAAGTTCAAGTGATCCACCTGCTTTGACCTCACAAATTGCTGCGATTATAGGTGTGAGCCACCACACCTGGCCTGGAAACACATTTTTAAGTAGCCTCATAAGTTTGAAAATAAAAACAAATATTAAGACTGTAGAACAAGTTAGGAAAATAAATTGGCTATGTAAACTGAGTATAATGTCTAGGGGTAAAAGTAATGCAAAGTATTTGTTGTTTTTCTTTTCAAAATGAGTACTTAGAAAACAATCTAGGCTATAATCTTGAAGTAAGAGTTTCAAATTTAATTAATTCCAAAAGCACATGTAAATTTGAAAGGGTGACAAATTTGCTTATATTAAAATCCAAAGACATCTTGTCTTTCCCATATTATTAATGGACTAAAAAAGTTTCTGTACCTTTTAAATAAATAATGTAGGCAATAGGTGATGGGTTTTTAAAAGTTTTCTCCAAGCAGTGACAGAGTTTGACATATGAAACCTATTTGTCTTCATTATCTGTAAGCTGGGAGAATAAAAATTGAATTTAGACAAATACGTTAAACTTACCAATAGACATGCTGAGAGGTAGTGTGTGCTTTCATGAATTTAAATTAAAATAAGCCACTTATTTTAATTCTAATAAAGTAGGTCTTTCTCAGGGAAGTCTGAGGCAAAATAACTTATTTTCTGATCATCCTTTCAAGTCTCTGCTAAGTAGAGTTTGATAATTCTTTCTTTCTTGGAAGTATATGAGAATATGTGGTTATTTTCTTTTATGGTGTGTTAAAATATCACTAATAGGCTTATCATTTTTATGTAAACAAATTTATATTTTTTAGTGAATTTTGCTGACAGTTACAACCTGTCAATATTTTAATGGGGGCAAATATTTTGGGTTTATAAAAATTAAAATTACTCAGCAAGTAACAAGAGCAGAAGACAAGCAAACTGAAAATATATATGGTGAATTTGTGTTCAAAATTACTGTGAACTTCAAGGATCTAAGATAGTGTTCAAATTTAAATGCTAGTGAAGTGGGGAATGTTTTACATAGGTTAGTATGAATCTCTGCATAATGCAAAAAGCCTTAAATTAGACTTATGGAAATTGAAATTGGAATATGATGTGTCAAGTTCTTTGGGAAGAACTAGGAATTTATTTATCTTCCGTGTCAGAACTATTATGAAGACATGGAATGAAAAAGAGTGTAGGGTGTGCAGAAGAAGGGGACAAAGAGATGAGAAAGAAAGGAAGAAAAGAAGCCTAGGAAGATGGAAGCATAGACAAATAGTAGCAGAATAATTGCCTTTGGTTGTACTTATGCTGCTGCCAGAAACATAATTTCATACTTTTTAATGATTGCATAGTATTCCATGGTTTATATGTATGCCATATTTTTATTCAGTTCACCACTGATAGGCATCTTGATAATTCCATGTTTTTACGAGAGTGGGAAGTACTGCAATACATGTGCATTCATGTGTTTTATGGCAGAATGATGCTAGAGGTCATTATCCTAAAGAAATTGACTCAGGAACAGAAAACCAAGTATCATATGTTCTCATAAGTGAGAGCTATAAATTGAGTACATGTGGACACACAGAGAAGAAGGATGGACACCAGGGCTTATTTCAGGGTGGGGAGTGGGAAGACATTGAGGATCGAAAAACTACGTATTGGGTACAATGCTGACTACCTGGGTAATCAAATCATTTGGACACCAAACCCGGCAACACACAATTTACCCATGTAACAAGTTGACACATGTATCCTCGAACATAAAATAAAATTTAGAAAAAAAAAATTGATTAAAAAATAGTAAGTAAAAGAACAAGAAGTTCTTGGGAAAGAAACCAAAGAAAAAAAATCATCGCAGAATAGATGAAGTGGAAAAAATGGGACCAAAAAAAGAATAAGAAAGGTGATAAAAGATCAACATTTCAATGTGAAGAAGCATGAGAGGGAGAGAAGACAAGTGGAGAAAAAGAAATGTGGAAAAAGAAGAGAGAAAAAGTGTGAGAAAAAAGCACATGAATGGGAAGAATAAAAGGGAAAAAGAAAGAAGTCTGGGGCCGGTGGCTCACGCCTGAAATCTGAGCACTTTGGAGGCTGAGGCCGGCGGATCACAAGGTCAGGAGATGGAGACCACGGTGAAACCTCGTCTCTACTAAAATTTCAAAAACTTAGCCAGGTGTGGTGGCGGGCGCCTGTAGTCTCAGCTACTTGGGAGGCTGAGGCAGGAGAAAAGCCTGAACCCGGGAGGTGGAGCTTGCAGTGAGCCCAGATCACGCCACTGCACTCCAGCCTGGGTGACAGAGCCAGACTCTGTCTCAAAAAAAAAAAAAATAAAATAAAATAAATAAAAAAATAAAAAAAGAAAGAAAAACTAACAAAAAAAAAACAATAAAAGAACTCTTAAGAAAGAAAAAAGTTGTGGTGATTTATGTGTTACTTTCTATTTCCAGTAACTATTCGAAATATATATTCTTAGTTTAAATCCTTTATGAAAAATTATAAAATATATAATTGTTTAAATTTAAATTATAAAATATAATTTAATAACCTCATTGTCTAGCTGAAGTAAAAAATAAAAAAAGAATGACATTAGTACATGGTATAGCTTAAAACCTATATGACGAGTTGAGGTGCAACAAACCACCATGGCACATGTATATCTATGTAACAAAGCTGCATGTTCAGCACAGGTATCCCAGAACTTAAAAAAAAAAAAAAAAATTACAATGTCATGTCCTTTGCAGGAACCTGGATGGAGCTGGAGGCAAGTAACCTTAGCAAAGTAAAGCATGAACAGAAAACCAAATACCACAGGTTTTCACCTATAAGTGGGAGATAAATGATGAGAACACATGGACACATAGAGAGAAACAACATATACTGGGGCCTATTGGATGGTGAGGCAAGGAGGAGGGAGAGGATCAGGAAAAACAACTAATAAGTACTAAGCTTAATACCTGGGTGATCAAATAATCTGTACAACAAACCCCCATGACACAAATTTAGCTACGTAGCAAACCTGCACATTTACCTCTGAATTTTAAATAAAAGTTAAAAAAAAAAAAAAAAAACCCACCATGTACTTCAGAAAATTGACCCACACAATCAAATTTTGAACATACCCTAATATAATTTGTATATACAGGTTGGGAAATTAATTTCAGCGGGCTCACGTTTAAACCTCTGATACAGTAACTACTACTGAACAACCTTGATGGTGTAACTGCACTTACGCTACATTGCCTTGTACTTCCAACTAATATATATCAAATACATTGCTTTACTTCCTAAGAGCTTTTTTTTAAAGTTAGAAGGTAAGAATGACTCCACCACAACCTCATTCTAATGTATGAATCTCCTTCTTTCAACTGTGGGAGTTGAAGCGTTCAATAATTTTGCAAATTCACAACGAAAAGAAGGCAGGGGTGTGTTACGTCTTGAGGAATGTAGTGTCAAAGAATGTACTATCAGGAAAAAACCTTCTGGGGATTTTATTTTTGATGCCCAATTTTGAAGAAAATATTTGGAATCCTTTAATTTGCCTGGATTATGCAAATTGATTTTCTCCTACTGAAAAAGTAAAAGCTTGAGGCTAGTGTGATGCTGCTGAAATCAAGATTACTCAAATACTTCACATACATCACAATTGAACTAGAGAAGCAAGAGCAAACACATTCGAAAGCTAGCAGAAGGCAAGAAATAACTAAGATCAGAGCAGAACTGAAGGAGATAGAGACACAAAAAACCCTCCAAAAAATCAATGAATCCAGGAGTTGGTTTTTTGAAAAGAACAAAATTGACAGACCGCTAGCAAGACTAATAAAGAAGAAAAGAGAGAAGAATCTAATAGACACAATAAAAAATGATAAAGGGGATATCACCACCGACCCCACAGAAATACAAACTACCATCAGAGAATACTATAAACACCTCTACGCAAATAAACTAGAAAATCTAGAAAAAATGGATAATTTCCTGGACACTTACACTCTTCCAAGACTAAACCAGGAAGAAGTTGAATCCCTGACTAGACCAATAGCAGGCTCTGAAATTGAGGCAATAATTAATAGCCTACCAACCAAAAAAAGTCCAGGACCAGATGGATTCACAGCTGAATTCTACCAGAGGTACAAGGAGGAGCTGGTACCATTCCTTCTGAAACCATTCCAATCAACAGAAAAAGAGGGAATCCTCCCTTACTCATTTTATGAGGCCAACATCATCCTGATACCAAAGCCTGGCAGGGACACAACAAAAAAAGAGAATTTTAGACCAATATCCCTGATGAACATCGATGCAAAAATCCTCAATGAAATGCTGGCAAACCGGATTCAGCAGCACATCAAAAAGCTTATCCACCATGATCAAGTGGGCTTCATCCCTGGGATGCAAGGCTGGTTCAACATTAGCAAACCAATAAACTTAATCCAGCATATAAACAGAACCAAAGACAAGAACCACATGATTATCTCCATAGATGCAGAAAAGGCTTTTGACAAAATTCAACAGCCCTTCATGCTAAAAATGCTCAATAAATTCGGTATTCATGGAACGTACCTCAAAATAATAAGAGCTATTTATGATAGACCCACAACCAATATCATATTGAATGGGCAAAAACTGGAAAAATTCCCTTTGAAAACTGTCACAAGACAGGGATGCCCTCTCTCACCGCTCCTATTCAACATAGTGTTGGAAGTTCTGGCTAGGGCAATCAGGCAAGAGAAAGAAATCAAGGGTATTCAGTTAGGAAAAGAAGAAGTCAAATTGTCCCTCTTTGCAGATGACATGATTGTATATTTAGAAAACCCCATTGTCTCAGCCCAAAATCTCCTTAAGCTGATAAGCAACTTCAGCAAAGTCTCAGGATACAAAATTGATGTGCAAAAATCACAAGCATTCTTATACACCAGTAACAGACAAACAGAGAGCCAAATCGTGAATGAATTTCCATTCACAGTTGCTTCAAAGATAATAAAATACCTAGGAATCCAACTTACAAGGGATGTAAGGGACCTCTTCAAGGAGAACTACAAACCACTGCTCAGTGAAATAAAAGAGGACACAAACAAATAGAAGAACATACCATGCTCATGGATAGGAAGAATCAATATCGTGAAAATGGCCATACTGCCCAAGGTTATTTATAGATTCAATGCCATCCCCATCAAGCTACCAATGAGTTTCTTCGCAGAATTGGAAAAAACTGCTTTAAAGTTCATATGGAACCAAAAAAGAGCCCGCATCTCCAAGACAATCCGAAGTCGAAAGAACAAAGCTGGAGACATCACGCTACCTGACTTCAAACTATACTACGAGGCTACAGCAACCAAAACAGCATGGTACTGGTACCAAAACAGAGATATCGACCAATGGAACAGAACGGAGTCCTCAGAAATAATACCACACATCTACAGCCATCTGATCTTTGACAAACCTCAGAAAAACAAGAAATGGGGAAAGATTCCCTATTTAATAAATGGTGCTGGGAAAATTGGCTAGCCATAAGTAGAAAGCTGAAACTGGATCCTTTCCTTACTCCTTATATGAAAATTAATTCAAGATGGATTAGAGACTTAAATGTTAGACCTGAAACCATAAAAACCCTAGAGGAAAACCTAGGTAGTACCATTCAGGACATAGGCATGGGCAAAGACTTCATGTCTAAAACATCAAAAGCAACGGCAGCAAAAGCCAAAATTGACAAATGGGATCTAATTAAACTAAAGAGCTTCTGCACAGCAAAAGAAAATACCATCAGAGTGAACAGGCAACCTATAGAATGGGAGAAAATTTTTGCAATCTACTCATCTGACAAAGGGCTAATATCCAGAACCTACAAAGAACTCAAACAAATTTACAAGAAAAAAAACAAACAACCCCATCAAAAAGTGGGCAAAGGATATGAACAGACATTTCTCTAAAGAAGACATTCATACAGCCAACAGACACATGAAAAAATGCTCATCATCACTGGCCATCAGAGAAATGCAAATCAAAACCACAATGAGATACCATCTCACACCAGTTAGAATGGCGATCATTCAAAAGTCAGGAAACAACAGGTCCTGGAGAGGATGTGGAGAAATAGGAACACTTTTACACTGTTGGTGGGATTGTAAACTAGTTCAACCATTATAGATAACAGTATGGTGATTCCTCAAGGATCTAGAACTAGATGTACCATATGACCCAGCCATCCCATTACTGGGTATATACCCAAAGGATTATAAATCATGCTGCTATAAAGACACATGCACACGTATGTTCATTGCGGCACTATTCACAATAGCAAAGACTTGGAATCAACCCAAATATCTATCAGTGACAGACTGGATTAAGAAAATGTGGCACATATACACCATGGAATACTATGCAGCCATAAAAAAGGATGAGTTTGTGTCCTTTGTAGGGACATGGATGCAGCTGGAAACCATCATTCTCAGCAAACTATCGCAAGAACAGAAAACCAAACACCGCATGTTCTCACTCATAGGTGGGAACTGAACAATGAGATCACTTGGACTCGGGAAGGGGAACATCACACACGGGGACCTATCATGGGGAGCGGGGAGCGGGGAGGGATTGCATTGGGAGTTATACATGATGTAAATGATGAGTTGATGGGTGCTGACGAGTTGATGGGTGCAGCATACCAACATGGCACAAGTATACATATTTAACAAACCTGCACGTTGTGCACACGTACCCTAGAACTTAAAGTATAATAATAATAAAAAATAGAAAAGAAAGAAAAAAAAAGAAAAATAAAAGATCACTCAAATACTTTAATCTCCACTAGTCCACCAAATAATTTAATTGTTCAAGGATGGATAAATGACTTTTACATACGTAGTCTACAAAGTGAATTGGTATCATACGAAAAGAAAGCAAACAAATACAGTCTTAGATACACACAAAATGAACAATAGAAACAAACAGTGTCAGTAAAAAATTCTTACCGCTGATAACAGAATGTAACTTTTAGATATTTTCTGTTTTACCTAATTAAAAAATATATATTCAGTAAAAACATGAAAAAATGGTGAAATTGGCCGGGTGTAGTGGCTCATGCCTACAATCCCAGGACTTTGGGAGGCCGAGGCAGGCGGATCACCTGAGGTCAGGTGAAATTAAGCAAGAGTAACTGAAAATATAGGTAGGTATGAATTGGGACTTGGGCAATAAAACAGAGGACTTACATTTCGTCTGACTTCCTCTTTCATTTGTATCACTTCTCAAATTTTCATATTGTTTTTTGTATTATATTTATTATATTTTAATGACTAATGAGATACTTAAACCATTGTTTTAACAATTTTGAAAAGAATTTTATTTGCCCTTACAAAAAATGTGATTAACAGATTTTCACTTAGGACTACATCCAATAAATCTCCAGTCTTACTGTCTGTATTACGGTTTTAGATCCTACCATGTTTACCATGATGCCCTAAATATTATATCAAGTATATAGAACTTGATTCATCTACTGTATGCAATTTCCCTTGAGAGTCAGAAACAGGACGGAAATTGCTATATTTCCTTAACTCCAAGTAGCTTTTGTTACTTCTACTTTCTGACCGATTCTTACTTAGTACTTTTACTTAATACTT
Source organism: Chlorocebus sabaeus (assembly GCF_047675955.1). Lineage (NCBI taxonomy): Eukaryota > Metazoa > Chordata > Mammalia > Primates > Cercopithecidae > Chlorocebus > Chlorocebus sabaeus. The sequence continues at coordinate 72,764,442 of NC_132915.1, read as the reverse complement.
TGTGAGATATATTATTATTTGTTTTCAAGGTTTGTAACATACTCAATGTCCTATCCAGAAATTCTCATATGTTTCTTTTTCCTTTTTTTTTAGACCTATGAAGACCTAGCCATTAACTTTTAAATATTTTTTTTTTAATTTTCATGTTTTACTTTCACAAGATCTTTTACAAATGTGTCTTTTAATTTGCTGACTATGGTGAATTTTTGTAATTTACAAGAATTTCGAATACATTGGGCCTTCCATGAGGATTTAAGTCAACAAGAATGACTTTTTTCCTTTTTACATGAACTAGAATTTGGATGAGAGTCAATTGCCTCATACTACTTCTCTCCTCCCCACCACCAGAAAGACTTTATTCGTAGCTTTAACTACTTTGGGAACTGTGCATTGCCATATAAATAGTTAAATTCCAGACGACGGAAGTTTTTAGGCCTGAATGTCCACAGACTATTTATCATGCTTGAAGTCAAATAACTTCATCAGACTCTGTGAAGATTGTTCTAATCAACTTTCCCTGGCATATGATGTGCATCTGACATCAACTTCTTTTCATATTTTTAAAAGAAGTGTTCTTCTCTCTATATATTTTAATGTTTTCCTCTTCTATATTTTATTATATAGAAGCAATTATGTACTTGTAAGATCTAGGTTGTATTCATTTTCTACCATATCTTCCTATTCTATGTTCTTCTCCACTTGTTTTTCTTGCTTTTCTCACACAAGCCCAACCTTCTTGAGAGTGTTAGCGATGTTTACTCTAAAAGTTCTATCTTTTTATATAGCTTTCCTTTCTCTAATAGCTTTGTGGGGTTTTTTTCCCATGTCATTTCTGATATCCTAATTATCTTATATTTCCTTGACTTTTTAAAATTTTCTTTTGAACTTATTCTAAAGCTGCTATGTTTCATAAATTAGTGTTACTATGAGGAGAACCATTTGTGGCAGGTTTCAATTTTCACTGCATTGTTTAACTGATGAGTGTTCTCATAACTTTTTATATTGTTTTCTTCCAAGTTTTCTTTCTGTGGTCACTATAAATAAATCTCGTAATTTCATTTATTTTCAAATGGCAGTGAATCTATCTGAGTCAGTAATTTATAGACGCAATCTCTAAGGCTGGGAGAATGTTAATATAGAATGTGGAAGTTTTAATTCAGGTGAGCTACCTCCAAATATTTACTTATCAAATCTCTTCTACTCTCTGTTCTGTGCATACATCTCTGTTCATTGGACATGTTTACTCCCATATGGCTATGTTTGTCCAGGAGGTCTGTACATTTCTCTTCAACTAACTCTCATCAGCTGCAGTCAAGATGATTATACACGGAATAACTTCTTTACTCTACTTGTCCTCAGATTTGATTCCAGCAATGGCAGGAGTGTGTTAGGCTTCCACTTCAGATTCTCATTGTGAAATACCTGCTAACTATGAACTGCTCAGAATTTTCCATTCTAGGTCTTTGAACATAAACTGCATGACTGTATTTCTCAAAATTTACACAAATATAAGATACTTCAAATGTATGTCCACACAGCTTAGCACTTGTTCTATCTCCAGGTCTTGACCTGGTTTTCTATATGTTTGGGAAACCTAGAGAGGGCAGAATTAAATAGTGTAATTCCTCAGTGGGTAAAATAAAGAAGTCACAATCCTCACCTTTCTTTTGGAAATTCTTTATCATTTTAAGTACATTACTGGAATAATTCTCTAGATTCCAGCAATACAGTGGTAGTTTTCCTATTCTTCCAGTTCCAGTTTCTGCATCTGTGGGAAAAATAAAAAGTTCTATATGGACACATTTTGTCAATATCAGAATTTTCAAAACATCTATTTCTATGGCATTTTTGGCCAAATAGCTCTCCTAATTAACAGTTACACTAGTTGCATGGCAGATAATTAGGGAATATGTGCTGAATAACATTTATTTGTAATACAGTATGGTTTGTATGCCTACACTGACATCACAACTAACTCAGCTCACCATCCTGGAGAAAATTAAGAATGTGAAAATGCAGAAGATATACAAATTATTTCAAATATAGAGAATTAAATAAATTTTGTAACATATGTTAAGAATTCATATTTATTTCTCATGGTTCTTAAACAAACAAAAAAAAACCCAAGATGAAAGTGAAGGCAAAATTGGTCTATGAACCCTCTTTCTGGTTCACAGATGATTGTTTTATTGCTGTGTCTACACAGGACGGGAAGGGAAGAGGGAGTCTGTGGGGACTCTCCAGTAAGGAGAGTAATTCTATCATGAGGGCAAAGCCCTAATGATCAAATCACCTCCCAAATTCCCGCTTCCCAATATCATCATCTTGGGGGTTAGGATTTCAATATATGAATTTAGGGGGCATAAATACATTCAGTCCATAGCACTAGAGAAATAAGTGTTAAATAAATGGTAGTTTAAGTGAAATGAGCTATGGAATTACCATGAGGCTTCAAGTTGTAAATGCTTCAAAAGTGAATGTGTCAGTCTTAAGGTGACATATGAGTGAGGAAGAAAACTAAGCAGCTATCTGAGGAATATCACATATTTATATATACATACACACGCATATGACATACACATGTTTATCATGTATATCTGTGTGTGTGTGTGTATATCAGGCATACCTTGAAGATATTGTGGATTTGGTTCCAGATCACCTCAATAAAGTTAATATCTCAATAAAGTAATTCAAATATTTGTTTTGTTTTCTAGCCAATATAAAAGTTTATGTTTACACTCCACTATATTTCATTAAGCGTTCAATAGCATTATGTCTGAAGTGACAATGTGCATACCTTAATTTAAAAAATACTTTATTGCTGATAAACGCTAACAATCATCTAGGCCTTCGGCAAGTCTGAATCTTTTCACTGTTGGAAGGTTTTGCTTTGATACTGATGGCTGCTAACTGATCAGAGTGCTTGTTGCCAAGGTTGGAGTGGCTGTAGCAACTTACTACAACAATTCAACAATGAAGTTTGCCACATGATGTATTCCTCCTTTCCTGAATAGCACATAATGCTGTTCATTAGTCCTTCAAAATGAAGGAAAAGTCCTTCATTTTCTCACAGAAGGATTTCTTTCAAAATAGGAATCAATCCTCTCAAACCCTGCCACTCCATTATTAACTAAGTTTACGTAATGTTCTAAATCATTTGTTGTCATTTTAACAGTGTTCACAGTATTTTCACCAGGAGTAGATACCATCTCAAGAAACCATTATTTGCTCATTCATAAGAAGTAACTCTCTATCCATTCAAGTTTTATCATGAGATTTCAGTAATTCAGTCATATCTTCAGGCTCCACTTCTAATTTTGGTTTTCTTGCTATTTCTACCACACCTGTAGTAACTTCCCTTATTGAAACCTTGAACATCTCAAATGTATCCATAAGGGTTGGAATGAACTTCCTCCAAACTCCTGTTAATACTGATCTTTTGACCTCCTCCCATGAATCCTCAATTTTCTTAATGGCGTCTAGAATGGTGAATCCTTTTCAGGTTTTCAACTTACTTTGCCAAGATCTATCATTTGAATCACTATATATGGCAGCTGTAGCCTTACCAGATATGTTTATTAAATAATAAAATTTTAAAATTGGCATTACTCTTTGATACATGGCTTGCAGGAGGGATGCTGTGTTGTCAGAGACAAAAACAAATTTAATTTCCTTGTACATCTCCATCAAAGCTTTTGGGGGCCAATATGTATCATCAATGAGCAGAAATATTTTTTTAAATCTCTTTTTTTTCTGAGCAGTAGATTTCAACAGTGGGTTTAAAATATTCAGTAAAACGTGCTATAAACAGATGCATTGTTATACAGACCTTGTTTCATTTATACAGCACTGGCAGAGTCAAATTATCATAATTCCTAAGGACTCTAATATGTTCAGATTTGTAAATAAGCATTGGCTTCAATTTAAAGCTGCATCAGACCCTAACAAGAAAGTCAGTCTTTTCTCGGTGGCTCAAGCCTGTAATCCCAGCACTTTGGGAGGCCGAGATGGGCGGATCACGAGGTCAGGAGATCGAGACCATCCTGGCTAACACGGTGAAACCCCGTCTCTACTAAAAACACAAAAAACTAGCCGGGCGAAGTGGCGGGCGCCTTTAGTCCCCGCTACTCGGGAGGCTGAGGCAGGAGAATGGCATAAACCCGGGAGGCGGAGCTTGCAGTGAGCTGAGATCCGGCCACTGCACTCCAGCCTGGGCGACAGAGCAAGACTCCGTCTCAAAAAAAAAAAAAAAAAAAAAAAAAAAAAAAAAAAAAAGTCAGTCTTTTCTTTTAGTCTTTGAAGCCAGGTGAATATTGGCCTCTCCTCTCTAGTTATGAAAGTCCTCTTTCAATATAAGACTGTTTTGTCTACATTGAAAATCTCTTGTTTGTTGCAGCCCTTTCTACAATTATCTTAGCTAGATCTTCAGAATAACTTGCTGAACTTCTATGTCAGCACTTGATGCTTTGCCTTATACTTATATGTTACGGGGATGACTTCTTTTCTTTAACCTCTTAAAGTTTGAAGTTAGCAGAGTGAATCAATCTCTGTTATTTTCAAACTTTTCTTCTGCAGCTTTCTTATCTCTCTTAGCCTTTGTGTAATTGAAGAGAGTAAGGACTTGCTTTGTATTAAGCTTCGGTTTAAAGGAATATTATGGCTGTTTTGAACTTCTATCCAGACCACTTAAACTTTCTCTATGCCAGCAATAAGGCTGTTCTCTTTTCTTATTTGTGTGTTCATTAGAGTAGCACTTTTAATTTCCTTTAAGAACTTTTCCTACGAGTTCACAACTTGGCTAATTGTTTGGCACAATAGGTCTAGCTTTTGGTCTATCTTGACTTCTGACATGCCTTTCTTGCTGAGCTTAATTATTTCTAGCTTTTGATTCAAAGTGAGAGACGTGCAACTTTTCTTTCACTTTAAGACATAGGGGCCACTAAAGTGTTATTAATTGGCTTCATTTCAATATTATTGTGTCTTATGGAATAGTGAGGCCTGAAGAGAGGGAATGAGGTAGGGGAATGGCTAGTTAATGAAGCAGTCAGAATACACACTCATCTATTGATTAAGTTGGCCATGTTATATGGACATGGCTCATGGCACTCCAAAACAATTACAATGGTAACATGAAAGGTCATTGATCACATATTAGCATAACAAATATACTAATAATGAAAAAGTGTGAAGTATTGTGAGAAATACAAAACATGAGACATAGACACTAAGTGAGCCCATGCTGTCAGAAAAATATCTCCGATACACTTGCTGTACGCAGGGTTGCCACCAACTTTCGATTTTTTTAAAAAATGCAATATCTACAAAATGAAATAAAGGGAAGCACAATAAAATGAGGTATACATGTTTACGTGTGAGTCTGTGTACATATGGGTGTATGTGTGTGTGTTGCATGTATATACGGTATTTTTTTTCAGGGAGTAGCAGGGGAAACATCCACATAGGATACTTGCTTGCAGACATCAAATGAGGACTCAAGGACTCAATTAGCACATGATACTCAGCTTTCCTGCAAATTTTACAGTCACTCCTTAGGAAATTATGTATAGTTATTTCACATAATATATGCATGTCAACATATTATACCTGATGAGTGTAAAAACAAACATGTACATGATTTGTTTTTGCTGTTTTTTTGGAATAAGTCACAATTATAATAGTAGAAGCAATATTGAAAGTGGAAAATATAGGTAAAAATATCTCTGTATGCCACCTGTGAAAGTGGTTCTTTTAACAAAAGGAAACTCATATAATTTCATGATTTTACAGGAAAGAAAACAAAACAAACTTCAGAAAAGAAAATTTCACATCTAAAAATGCATACCATAAACTAGGACCTTTACTAAACCATAGGCATAAATACTAATGAAAAGAGGATTGTTCAAAGGTGACTTTTGTTTCCATTCACCCTCAATGGGCAGGTGTTAGAACTGCTATAAAAAGTCATTATAGAGATAAGTAGCTTTAGATCCCATGCCATTACTTTCATCATTCATAAGTGTTGTTTGCACTTGCTTTAGTACACATTTGCTTTGTTGATTTATTTTGCTATTTTCTCCCATATGAGGTAATAAAAATGCTACAAATGATTCCCCTCAGTCATTTCAACATTATTTTGTATCAGAATTTGAAATATAAAACAAGGGCACTGCTGTACTAGAGTGCAAAGCACCAGGGAAAACTGATAGCCATCTTTGTAAATGGGTGGCAGAAATGGCAAAAATCTGTGTTTCTTGGTTTTTAGGAGCATCTTAGTTTCTTCTGTTATTACACTAATCAAAAATAAGAATTCTCTAAAAATTGCAGATATACATGGGAAAGAATCCAAGAATCTCTCCAATATATCGGAAACTTGTTAATTACGCATAATGTCTATACGTGTGATGAGGTGGAAATGTTGTTCTTGCCTAGTATCTTCAGTGTCTCTAGAGCTGGCTAAGCTAGTGTTATTATATAAATAACAGAAAATATAGATTTTATGGTAAATAGTTTAGGGTTAAATGTGGGATTCAAGAAGTGTAAAATGTTTAACTTACGAGGAAGATAAATTACTTCAAACTAATTTGCTACTAACAAGATTACTTCATGTTATATAAGATGAAATGAACAGAATTATAAAGAAAAAAATAAAATTCCAAATTATCTATTTTTCCTTTATCATACCTCACTGCCATGCTACCTTTTAGATCAACATTTAGCATATACATTATTATTATTATTATTATTATTATTATTAGTTTGATTCAGAGTTTCACTCTTGTTGCCAAAGGTGGAGTGCAATGGTGTGATCTTGGCTCACTGCAACCTTCGCCTCCCGGATTCAAGCAATTCTCCTGCCTCAGCCTCCTAAGTAGCTGGGATTACAGGCATATGCCACCATACCTGGCAAATTTTTTGTAGTTTTAGTAGAAATGGGATTCCACCATGTTAACCAGGCTGATCTTGAACTCCTGACCACAGGTGATCTGCCCGCCTCAGCCTCCCAAAGTGCTGGGATTACAGGCGTGATTGCACCAGGCCAGCATATACATTAATTTAACCTGTATCCCTCTGTCACAGTTTTCAACTAATGATTCTTCTCTTTATTTCTACCAAATTCTTCTAGCGACTATGGTAATCTTTTTATTCTTTCTACATATTACAATTATCTAGGAAGTATGAGAAAATAGAAATTCCTTACTCCAAATCATCACATAGGAATATGTTCATCTTTATATTATACATACTTTTGTGATTCCCTTGCACATGTGCTGTCTGTACCTCCTAATACATGAAAGAGAAAGTAATAATGTAATACAGTCCAATATAATGTGATTTCAAAGACCAATGGGTTAAAAAATCTTTATTTATTAAATAGTTGCTGTGATGCATGAAGTAAATTAGACCTCTAGATATTAATTTAAATTGCTTTTGAAAATAATAAAAATACATTACTATTTGTTCACTTAATAGATAACAAAATTTCACTGTATTACAAAGTATTCAGTGACAGAGTCAAAATTCTAAATCTAATCTTTTATGTCTCTTATGGCCTCAGGGGTAAACAGCTATGCCAATTAAACATCTTAGAAAGTCCAGATATAGATAGATAGATAGATAGATAGATAGATAGATAGATAGATAGATAGATATTATATTAAATATATATATAGATAGCAATATATATGAGAGTCTCTCTATCTTTTAAAGATTAATTTATTACACAGTAATATAAATATGTCACCAATGTTGGAATTATTAAATGTTTATCTAAAAATCAAACTTAAATGAATGTCATATCTCTTATAAACCTAGATCAAGTAGCTTTCATTCTATAATGATTAGCACTAAACTCTTCTTCTTGCAGGTTCCAACTGCCTCTTAACCTCTGAAATTAATTTTTATATTTGAGAATTGATGAATTAATTGAATAGTTATACTTTGGTCCTGTTCCATATCTAGAGACCTCCCAATTCTGGTTGCTTTTGAACTGCAGCCTTGCTAATTTTTCTTACTATTCTTTCAAGTAATCCAAATTCTTTTTTGGAGTCACTGAGCCTGATGTCAAATATATACTGATAGAATTTTTTGAAGGGGACCCACCTTCTGCTAGGCTGCCTTGCATGATACTGCTCACTCCTGGGTTCTGTGTCACCATGTTGCAACCCCACCATATTCTGGTCCATGGGCAGTAGTAGATGCATGTAGATGTTGCTATGCATTCAGAAACTGCTCCATAAAATAGATAACACTTTCTTCCTTCCCCTATACTTTGAATTACAGAGTTTTCCCAATTCTATATCCAGTTTTATTTTTTCTTTTGCTTTTAAATACTTTTGATACATTATCATTTTTTGAGGTCCAACCAAGTGTGCACACACTGCACTAAATGACCTCTAGCTCAGTGCTCTTTCCACAATATTCTGATGCCTTCATAGCCAACACCGAAACATTAAAAAACATTACAAAGAATTCAACTGGCTGGAGATCAAAATGCTCAGGCAATATTTTAGTAGTACCTGTGAGAAAGAAAGAGTTCTGTGATATGAAGAGGAGAGAGTTAAAGCAGCATGAAACAAATAAAAGTAGATGGCTGGAGACAAAATTGATCATTGTATTTCATAGTACTCTGTGGAGGCAACTCTGTCTTGACCTCACATGTTTCTCCAAGCCCTTCCAAATTGTATTATTTGGTACACATTGCTCGACTAAATGTTTTTCACAAGGCTCCATAAACTTCTCACTGCTGCCCGTTGACTGCATGGACTCAGAGGTCAGAGGGAGAACCTGAGGGGGAAAAAAAAAAAAAACACACACAACTTTTTTTTCAATTTTGCAAAGGTGCTTATCATCAGAAGTATTTCTGATAACAATGAAAAAATGCTTTTTAGAAATACAAGTTCTCTTTATTTCTGTAAATCTTATTTACTGTTTGCTCACTGAAGACAAGAGGTATGGTTTTACTGGTGATTAGCAAGTTTTAGAACTGGACTAATAAATATCATATAAATATTGCCATAAGATATAATGCAAGCTATTATTGCAAGCTTATATGAACAAATCATTAATTGGCAATGTTTAATTCACAGGTGACACTTACCTAAAGATGTTCCAAGGAAAATTACCTTGAATTAGACATGAGAAAAAGTTGTATTATTTTTGATTTGACAAATAAAATAGTACTTTTCTTTAAAAGAGAGTATGCATCACATGTTTCTATTTGTCTTGCAAACTATGACACTGACTAACTGTGGTAACTCTCTTATGCCAAACTCTTTTTTTTAAATCTCTTCTTTTCTTAGCCTGGAACAGATTTCTGTCTTTGCCCTTATAGTAATTGTTCTTTTTTTGTTTTCTGCATTTTATTAAAGTTATTTCAATTAATTTGTAAGTAGAACAAAATAGAGAATAGAAATGTTTATCCTCAGATCAATATTTGACTCCATGTAGGTAACCATCAAAAAACTGAATTGTGAATTGACAAATTTTATCTCCTGCATCAGAAATTTGAAGTTTTCTTTTTTCCTTTTATTTCCATTGCCATCCTCTGAACAATCACTTTAGGGGCTTGGAGACTTCATTATACTAATTTTTACCTTTTTTAAAAATAGAAAAAAATCTAATATTCACCTTTATATTTTAGCAGAAATCAGTATATATTATGCATTAAATATGCCCAGTTCATTTGTTAGGTTGTTTAGCTCAAATTGTGAATTATAAGCCAAGCTTGACATCATGATAAAAAAGTTAGACCTTAATAAGGAAAGGGGAAGGAATAGGCATTGGTAATGGCATGAATCAGTATAGATAAGTGAATGTATGTATATATAAAAATTATAGAAGTAGATATATATACATATATATATAGATTATCCAAAGCAATGTGCATTAAGTGTATGCAAGAAACAGATTGAGTATATATTAAGAATATATGTAAATATAGACAAAGAAAAACAAAAGAAAAGAGTATCCATTTAGATTATATGGATAGATTGGTATAAAAGTGAGAGAGAATATATATACTGCAGAACCAGAACTTAAAGTAGTTCCCTTAGAGATTCTTCAAGGAAAGTGGCAAGTGTTAAATCTTAGTAATCGAATATATAGTGGAAGAAGTGTTCAAATGTATTGGAAGGAGTATTAAATTGCAATGAATTATTTACTTATTTGATGACACATTTTAAAATCTACCCTTGCAATTATAAAGTGTAATTTTAAAACCACCATATTTTGCTTGATTAAATGAACATTTATTGAACCTCTGTTATATAAAATTTATGGTGTGCCTTCTAAAGATTACTGAGATATAATCACTGATGCCCTGGAGCTGGCTCCCACCAGGTCACTGGAGCCAACTGGGCATAACTCTTTCCAACTCGGTTTTCATGAATGCCAAATTGGTATTTTGAAATATGCCATGGTGAGAGAATTTGTAGAAATAAAAGTAAACTCAAGGTTTCTTTATTTTTTATTTTTCACAGCCATTTAAAGATTTCTTACTATGCCATTGAGTATAATAGTTATTCATTAATATCTGTAATTTTTTTTGCCCCTTTAACATTTATCTTACATTCTGAGGTACATGTGCAGGATGTGCAGGTTTGTTAACATAGGTAAACGTGTCCCATGGCGGTTTGCTGCACAGATATTCTAAGATGATGTACATTCTTCAAAATTTTTAGGTAGAAAATTTCTCTTTTATTCATTTTGCATAAAAATACTTTTCTTCGCAGTCTGGAATTACTAATAAGATAATGTCATATTAATAAACATTTACTACCTTTCCAACAGAAATATGTTAATGATGCATTTTTCAAAATCTGTACTTGTGCCACAGAAAAAATAAATTTCTACGAAAGCAAATGAGACAAAATTATTGATGATAATAATTAAATACAAAATCATGTTGCACAATAACTCTAAGCTTAAATGTAGTTTTATGTTTCTGTCATTCTTTTTACTGATAAATCAGGCACATTGACGTTTGTATATAATTTAGTAGGGTATTGGAAAACTTTACTAGAAAAAAATGCAAACACTAAAAGTAAAGCTACTTGAAATTTGAAGCATTTTTGTAAAAAAGCATTATAATAAATAACTTATCAGGAACGAGTCAACAAAAAAATTTCTTACTCTTCTGTCAATTTATCTGCATAATAGAAACATTAAACCTTTGGAAATGAATTTGTGCATTTTGCAGTTACTGTTAGATAATTCTAGTATGACCCAGATCTCCAGCTGCTATTGGAATCTCTGATAATAGAATAGCCAAAGTGTTCTTCTTTATTCTTTCTGATACATGATATTGTCCCACCCTTTGGTTTGATTGCACAGTATTCCTCCCCTGACTATTCCCAGGCTCCATGGCTAGAACATTGCAAAGAATTATTGATCTTGAGGCAAGTCTTAGCACTCATGTGGTTCCTCAAGTTCTTGCCTGAAGAGATATTTTACAAGATAAACATTAGATTATTTTACATGCAGTTACCAACACGCAAGAACAACAACAACAACAAAACCAGTAATAAATCTTTCACTGTTTTGTTCTCCTAGAATTCAAAATATATGAACAGCCATAGGTGCTTTCACAATTGATAAATTCATATTTCTTATTACCACCAATGACAGAAAGCATATATTTTCCTCCTTTCTCTGTCCCCATCAGGGAGTTTTCATATATCTCAAATTTACTACCGTCCTTTAACAGGTTTTTACACATTCTGAATTTTTAATGCAGTTGTTTCAAATATTTAAAAACAACACTGAGCTTTTTAATCCTAAACCATGCTTATTTTAACAGCTTTTAATGTCTAAATAAAATGGTAATGTTATTTCTTTTAAATTTCTTCTTTAATATTTTTAAAGTACATTTTTTCAAAATAGGTATTATTTGTTACAAGATTGTGTCCATAACAAGCTATATAGAAGCATTTAAGTAGTAAAAATTAGTTGTGCAAAGAAACCAAAACAAAATACCATCCTAAATTTAAAAAAGTGTGTTACATTGTATCTATGCAGGACATTGGCTGACTTTTTGATGGCATTGTTTTTCTCTTGTAAATTTGTTAAAGTTATTTGTAAATTCTGGATTAACCCTTTGTCAAATGGATAGACTGCAAAAATTTTCTCGCATTCCCTAGGTTGCCTGTGCACTCTGATGGTAGTTTCTTTTTCTGAGCAGAAGCTGTTTAGTTTAATTAGATCCCATTTGTCAATTTTGGCTTTTGTTGCCATTGCTTTTGATGTTTTAATCATGAAGTCTTTGCCCATGACTATGTCCTGAATGTTACTGCCTAGGTTTTCTTCTAGGGTTTTTATGCTTTCATGTTTTATGTTTAAGTCTTTAATCCATCTTAAGTTAATTTTTGTATAAGGTGTAAGGAAGGGGTCCAGCTTCAGTTTTCTGTGTATGGCTAGCCAGATTTCCAAACACCATTTATTAAATAGGGAATTCTTTCCCCACTGCTTGTTTTTTGTCAAGTTTGTCGAAGATCAGATGGTTGTACATGTGTGGTATTATTTCTGAGGCCTCTGTTCTGTTCCATTGGTCTATATATCTGTTTTGGTATCAGTACCATGCCGATTTGGTTACTGTAGCCTTGTAGTGTAGTGTGATGTCAGGTAGCATGATGCTTCCAGCTTTGTTCTTTTTGCTTAGGATTGTCTTGGCCATATGGGTTCTTTTTGGTTCTATATGAAACTTAAAATAGCTTTTTTTCTAATTCTGTGAAGAACATCAATGGTAGCTTGATGGGAATAGCATTAAATCTATAAATTACTTTTGGTAGTATGGCTATTTTCACGATATTGATTCTTCCTATACATGAGCATGGATTGTCTTTCCATTTTGCTGTGTCCTCTCTTATTTCCATGAGCAGTGGTTTGTGGCTCTTTTTGAAGAGGTCTTTCACATCCCTTGTAAGTTATATTCCTAGGTATTTTATTTTTTTGTACCAGTTGTGAATCCAAGTTTACTCCTGATTGGGCTTTCTGCTTGTCTGTTATTTGTGTATAGGAATGTTTGTGATTTTTTGCACATTGATTTTGTATCTTGAGACTTTGCTGAGGTTGTTTATCAGTTTAGGGAGTTTTTGGGCAGCGACGATGGGGTTTTCTCAATATACACTCATGTCATCTGCAAACAGAGACAGTTTGACTTCCTCTCTTCCTATTTTAATGCCCTTTATTTCTTTCTCTTGCCCGATTGCTCTGGCCAGAATTTCCAATACTATGTTGAATAGGGGTGAGCGAGGGCATCCTTCTCTTGTGCCAGTTTTCAAAGGGAACACTTCCAGTTTTTGCCCATTCAGTATGATATTGGCTATGGGTTTGTCATAAAAAGTTCTTATTATTTTCAGATATGTTCCATTGATACCTAGTTTATTGAGAGATTTAGCATGAAGGGGTGTTGAATTTTATTGAAGGCCTTTTCTGCATCTGTTGAGATAATCATGTGGTTTTTGTCATTGGCTCAGTTTATGTGATGGATTATGTTTATTGATTTGTGTATGTTGAACCAGTCTTGCATCCCAGGGATGAAGCTGACTTGATCGTGGTGAATAAGCTTTTTGATGTGCTGCTGGATTTGGTTTGCCAGTATTTTTTTGAGGATTTTTGCATTGATCTTCATCAGTGATATTGGCCTGAGATTTTCTTTTGTGTGTATATGTGTCTCTGCCAGGCTTTGAAATCAGGATGATGCTGGCCTCATAGAGTGAGTTAGGAGGAAGTGCCTCTTTTTCTATTGTTTGAAGTAGTTTCAGAAGAAATGGTACCAGTTCCTCTTTGTACCTCGGGTAGAATTAGGCTATGAATCCATCTGGTCCTGGTTTTTTTGTTTATTTGTTTGTTTGTTTGTTTGTTTTTGGTTGGTAGGCTATTAATTACTGCCTCAATTTCAGAATTTATTATTGGTTTAGTCAGGGATTTGACTTCTTCCTGGTTTAGTCTTAGGAGGGCGTATGTGTCCAGAAATTTATCCATTTCTTCTAGATTCTCTAGTTTATTTATGTAGAGGTGTTTACAGTATTCTCTGGTGTTAGCTTGTCTGTCTGTGGGATCAGTGGTGATATCACCTTTATCACTTTCTATTGGGTCTATTTGTTTCTTCTCTATTTTCCTCTTTATTAATCTGGCTAGTGGTCTATTTATTTGTGGTGTTTTTTTTTTTTTTCCCCAAAAAAACCAGATACTGGATTCATTGATTTTTTGAAGGGTTTTTTTGTGTCTCTATCTTTTTCAGGTCTGCTCTGATCTTAGTTATTTCTTGTCTTCTGATAGCTTTTGAATTTGTTTGCTCTTGTTTCTCTAATTCTTTCAATTGTGATTTTGGGGCATCTAGTTTAGATCTTTCCTATTTTCTGATGTTGGCACTGAGTGCTATAAAAATCCCTCTAAACACTGCTTTAGCTGTGTCCCAGAGATTCTGGTACATTATGTCTCTGTTCTCATTGATTTCAAAGAACTTCGTTATTTCTGCCTTAATTTTGCTATTTACCTGGTAGTCATTCAGGAGCAGGTTGTTCAGTTTCCAGGTAGTTATGTGGTTTTGAGTGAGTTTCTTAATCCTGAATTCTAATTTGATTGTACTGTGATGTGGAGGCTGTCTGTTATGATTTCCATTCTTTTGCCTTTGCTGAGGAGTGTTTTACTTCCAATTATGTTGTCGATTTTAGAATAAGTGCTATGTGTTGCTGAGAAGAATGTATATTCTGTTGATCTGGGGTGGAAAGCTCTGTAGATATCTATTAGGTTCACTTGGTCCAGAGCTGAGTTCGAGTCCTGAACATCCTTGTCAATTTTCTCTCTCACTGAACTGTCTAATATTGACAGTGGGGTATTAAAGTCTCCCACCATTATTGTGTGGGAGTCTAATTCTCAACAACAACAGCAAAAACTCCTGCAGTTAACTGGGTGTCTGTCCGACAGTCAACCAGTTTTGTGCTTGAAACCCAGGTCCTTGGTGGTGTAGGCGCATGAGGGAATTTCCTGATCTGTGGATTGCAGAGACCATGGGAAAAGTGTAGTATATGAGCTGGATAGCACAGTTTCTCACAGCTTCCCTTGGCTGGGAAAGGGGGTCTCTCCCACTCCTTGCATTTCCTCGGTGAGGTGACGCACCACCCTGCTTCTGCTCGTCCTCTGTGGCCTGTATCCACTGCCTAACAAGTCCCAATGAGATGAACAGGGTACCTCAGTTGGAAATGCAGAAATCACCCACTTTCCGTGTTGGTCTCACTGGGAGCTGTAGACCAGAGCTGTTCCTATTTGGCCATCTTGCCAACAGAATTTGAAAATCAATCTCATTCTTCTTTATGGCTGCATAGTATTCCATGGTGTATATGTATCATATTTTCTTTATCCAGTCTATTATTGATGGACATTTAGGTTGATTTCATGTCTTTCCTATTGTGAGTAGTGCTGTAGTAAACGTACACATGTGTCTTTATGACAGAACAATTTTTTTTTTTTTTTTTTTTTTTTTTTCGAGACGGAGTCTCGCTCTGTCGCCCAGGCTGGAGTGCAGTGGCCGGATCTCAGCTCACTGCAAGCTCCGCCTCCTGGGTTCCCGCCATTCTCCTGCCTCAGCCTCCCGAGTAGCTGGGACTACAGGCGCCTGCCACCTCGCCTGGCTAGTTTTTTGTATTTTTTAGTAGAGACGGGGTTTCACCATGTTAGCCAGGATGGTCTCGATCTCCTGACCTCGTGATCCGCCCGTATGACAGAACAATTTTTATTTCTTTGGGTCTATCTCATAGATTTCTTATTATGCTGATTTAATTTATATTTTTACTTCTGTAAGACTTTTAAAGTTATGATTAGAAATACTACTTCTCTTTCATTGTTTTAACCTTTTATTCCTTCAATGTTATTAGTATGATTTTCTTTGTTTCTCTTCCGTAGTATGTGATTATTTGGCTCACCCTTGTTTCCCATTTTCCGGGTTATTTTTAAATTATTTTTGATTTCTGACTTTCTAAAATGAGGTATTATTTTCTCTCTGTAAATAATGTGTGTAGAGACTTTATTCATGTAGATTTTTTTTTCTTTAGTTTTTGTATGCCCCGAGATGAACTGGGAGAGTGTTTTCAGCAACTGAAAAGTTTTGATTGTAATTCTTTATTTTTAAATATATTTGATGTTCCTCAATTGGCATGATGGTTAATATTGAATGTGAACTTGATTGAACTGAAGGATGCAAAGGTGTTGTTCTAGGTGTTTCTGTGAGGGTGTTCTAGGTGTTTCTGTGAGGGTGTTGCCAAAAACGATTAATATTTGAGTCAGTGGGCTGGGAAAGGCAGACCTACCCTTAATCTTGGTGAGCACCATCTAATCAGCTGCAAGTGTAGCTAGGATAAAAGCAGGCAGAAAATCATGAAAGGACTAGACTAGTCTATCCTCCCACTTACATCTTTCTCCTGGGCTGGATGCTTCCAGCCCTTGAATGTCGGACTCCAAGTTCTTCAGTTTTGGAACTCAGTCTGGCTCTCCTTGCTCCTAAGCTTGCAGGCGGCCTATTGTGGGACCTCGTTATCATGTGAGTTAATAACTTAATAAACTCCTCTCTCTCTCTCTCTCTATATATATATATATATATATCCTATTAGTTATGTCCCTCTAGAGAACCCTGACTAATACCGATTTTGGTACCAGGAGTAGTTCTAGAGGAACAGAATGTTAAGTTTGGAGTTCTTTTGTCGGTTTTGGCATTTCTGGATTTGGCTGATTAATATGATTAGACTGAAAAATACTAAGGACTCTACTTCTAATAGTATGGAGAACACTGATAGTCCTTGGCATTAACTGTTTAGAGAGTTATGCAAAATAAATGCATTTGACACTCCTGATTCACCCCTCATGAAAGGCAAGGAGTTTAGTGACTCTACACATAATACCTTTAACCATATGTGGAGAACCAAGGAGCATAATGAAGCTGGTTGGTTGCTCCTAAATTCAGTGGACAAAGTGATGAAAGAAAATGATGAACTCAGGGTTTCTAATTCCTAGCTTCAGAAGCAGATACTGAGCCTCAAATCTGCTAAGATTGCCCTGAGTGAGAGTCTTATCTCCTGTAGAGAAAGAGCTGAAACTGTGAAAAAATAAACACAAGCTCTTAGTATGTGAGTGGCTGACCTGCAATAAAAGGTGCATGTATAGCCTCACTAGGTGTCTCCTGTGAAAGTGAAAGCATTGATCAGAAAAAAATGTGAGACTGCAACTTGGAATACAGACGTATGGGAGGACCCTAATGAAGCTGGGGATGCTGAGTTTGTAAACTATGATGAACCTTTTTTTTTGCCAGAAGACACAGCTTCCCCATCCACAGTCGCAGCAACATCCCCTTCTAGACCCATGCTTCCATCAGCCTTTCCACCTTTGTCTGAGGAGATAAACCCTGCACTGCCTGAAGCAACAATGATGGCCTCCCCTGAGGCAGTTTCCAGGTAAGATAATGTTGATTCTTTCTCCTCAGGAGGCACCCCCAACACCCCCGTTTTCTTCTAGACCTATAACTAAACTAAAGCCTCAGCAGACCCCTAGAGGTGAGGTTGAGTGTGACCCATGAATATGTGTGCTACACTTGAAAAGAATTGCTTGAGTTTTCTAATTTATATAAGCAGAAATCTGGAGAACAGGCATGGGAATGGATATTAAGAGTGTGGAATAATGGTAGAAGGAACATAGAGTTGGATCAGGCTGGATTTATTGATTTGGGACCACCAAGTAGAGACTGCATTTAATGTTGCAGCTTGGGGAATTAAAAAAGGCTCTAATAGTTTATTTGATTGGTTAGCTGGAATATGGATTAAAAGATGGCCTACTGTGAGTGAGCTGGAAATGCCTGATCTACTTTGGTTTAATGTAGAGGAAGGGATCCAAAGCCTAAGGGAGATTGAGATGGTGGAGTGGATTAGTCACTTTGGACCTCCTCATCTTAGCTGGGAGGGTCCAGATGATATATCCTTAATTAATGCCTTGCAAAATAGATTTGTGAGTGCAGCACCTGCACCTTTGAAGAGTCCTATAATTGCTCTTCTCTGTATGTCAGATCTAACAGTGAGAACCACAGTCACTCAACTACAAAATTTAAATACAATAAGAATAATTGGATCCTGAGGAGCCGGGGGCCAAGTGGCGGCACTCAACCATCAAAGGCAAGGTGGGTATAGTTACTGTAATGGACAGCAAAGGCAAAGCAGAAATCAAAATAATCTGACTCATGTAGAGATCTGGTGTTGACTAGTTAATCACAGTGTTCCTAGAAGTGAAATTGATAGGAAACCTACTGCATTCATACTTAAGTTATATAAGCAAAAAACTTTTAGGTCGAATGGAAAAAAAATTAATTTGAATTCTAAAAACAGAATCATGACCCCTCAATCAATTTCCAGACTTGAGCCAGTTTATACACCCAAAACCCCTTGAATGAAGAGGAGGCCACGTCCCTTTGAGAAAGGATCCCACTACATTACCAACGATTCATGCTGTTAATCTTCTCCATCCTTCCTCAAGGGTAACTGTGCATTGGGGAAATAAATATGACCAGACATTTTAGGGACTATCAGACACTCGATACGAGCTGACATTGATTCCAGGAGACCCAAAACGTCATTGTGGTCCTCTAGTTAACATAGGGGCTTATGCAGGTGAGGTAATTAATGCAATTTTATCTCAAGATTGACTTACAGTGGGCCCAGTGGTTCCCCAACCTTATCCAGTGGTCATTTCCCCAGTGCCAGAATGTAAAATTGGCAGAGACATACTTAGTAGCTGGAAGAGGAAGATCCCCTATACTGCCTCCCTGATTGGTAGGGTGAAGGCTATTATGGTGGGAAAGTACAAATGGAAGGCATTAGAGCTGCCTCTACCTAGAAAAGTAATAAATCAAAACCAATATCATATCACTGGAGGGATTGCAATGATTAGTGCCGCAATCAAGGACTTGAAAAACGCAGGGGTGGTGATTCCCACCACACCCCATCCAATTCCCCCATTTGGCCTGTGCAGAAGACAGATGGATCTTTGAGAATAACAATGGATTATTGTAAGCTTAACCAAGTGGTTACTCCAATTGCAACTACTGTACCAGATATGGTTTCATTGCTTGAGCAAATTAACACATCTCCTGGTTTCTGGTATGCAGCCATTGACTTGGCAAATGCCTTTTTCTCCATTCCTGTCCATAAGGCCCAACAGAAGCAATTTGCTTTCAGCAATACACTTATACTGTCCTACCTCAAGGGTATATTAACTCTCTGACTTTATGTCATAATCTTATTCGGAGTGACCTTGATCTCTGTTCACTTCTGCAAGATAACACACTGGTCGATTACATTGATGACATTATGATGATTGAATCTAGTGAGCAAGAAATAAACACACTAGACTTATTGGTAAGATATTTCATGCCAGAGGATGGGAAGTAACTCCACCTAAAATTCAGGGAACTTCTACCTCAGTAAAATTTCTAGGGGTCCACTGGTGTGGGACCTGTCGAGATAAGGTAAAGGATAAATTGCTGCATTTGGCCCCTCCTATAACCAAGAAAGAGGCAAAACACCTAGTGGGCCTATTTGGATTTTGGAAGCAACACATTCTCCATTTGGGTATGTTACTCCAGCCCATTTATCCAGTGACCTGAAAGGCTGCCAGTTTTGAGTGTTGCTCAGAACAGAAGCTTCTACAACAGCTCCAGGCTGTTGGGCAGACTGTTCTGCCACTTGGGCCATATGACCTAGCAGATCCAATGGTGCTAGCTAGAGGTATCAGTGGCAGAAAAAGATGATGTTTGGTGTTTTTGGCAAGCACCCATAGGTTAATCACAGCAGAGGACTCTAAGATTTTGGAACAAGACCCTGCAATCTTCTGCAGATAACTACTCTCCTTTCAAGAGACAGCACTTGGCCTGTTACTGGGCTTCGGTGGAAATTGAACATTTGACTATGGGTCATCATGTCACCATGCTAGCTGAACGGCCTGTCTAGCTGATGCATCTAGCTATAAAGTAGGTCATGTACAGTAGCATTCTATCATCAGTAGAAGTAGTATATACACGATTGGGCTTGAGCAGGCCCTAAAGGCCCAAGTATGTTACATGAGGAAGTGGCTCAAATGCCCATGGTCTCCACTCCTGCCACCCTGCCTTCTCTTCCACAACCTGCACTGATGGCCTCATGGGGAGTTCCCTATGATCAGTTGACAGAGGAAGAGAAGACTAGAGCCTGGTTCGCAGATGTTTCTGCATGATATGCAGGTACCACCAGAAAGTAGAGAGCTGTAGAACTACAGTCCTTTTCTAGGACACCCCTGAAAGACAGCAGTGAAGGGAAATCTTCCCAGTGGGCAGAACTTCGAGCAGCGCACTTGGTTGTGCACTTTGTATGGAAGGAATAATGGCCAGACGTGCAATTAAATACTGATTCATGGGCTGTAACCAATGGTTTGGTTGGATGGTCAGAGACTTGGAAGAAGCATGAGAAAAATTGGTGACAAAGAAATTGGGGGAAGAGCTATATGGATAGACCTCTCTGTATGGTCAAAAACTGTGAAGATATTTGATCCCATATGAGTGCCCATCAATGGGTGACATTGGCAGAGGAGGATTTTAGTAATCAAGTGGATAGGATGATCTGTTCTGTGGACACTGCTCAGCCTTTTTCCAGCCACCCCTGTCATCGCCCAATGGTTCTGTGAACAAAGTGCCCATGGCGGCAGAGATGGAAGTTATGTACGGGCTCAGCAACATGGACTTCTACTCACAAAGGTTGACCTGGCTACAGCCACTGCTGAGTGCCCAATTTGTCAGCAGCAGAGCAACACCGAGCCCTCAATATGGCACCATTCCTTTGGGCAATCAGCCAACTACCTGGTGGCAGATTGAATATATTGACCCTCTTCCATCATGGAAAGGACAGAAGTTTGTCCTCACTGGAATATACCCTCATTTCAGATATGGGTTTGCCTATCCTGCATGCAATGCTTCTGCCAAGACTACAATTCATGGACTCATGGAATGTCTTATCCAACATCATGGTATTCCGCACAGCATTGCCTCTGACCAAGGCACTTACTTTACAACTAAAGAAGTGCAGCAATGTGTTCATGCTGGTGGAATTCACTGGTCTTACAATGTTCCCCATCATCCTGAAGCAGTTGGATTGACAGAACAGTGGAATGGCCTTTCGAAGTCACAATTACAATGCCAACTCAGTGACAACACTTTGCAAGTCTGGAGCAAAATTCTCCAGAAGGCTGTGTATGCTCTGAATCAGTGTCCAGTGTATGGTACTGTTTCTCTCAAAGCCAGGATTCACAGATCAAGGAATCAAGGGGTGGAAGTGGAAGTGGTACCCCTCACCATCACCCCTAGTGATCCACTAACAAAGTGTTTGCTTCCCGTTCCCACAACAGGGATGCTGAGAGGGAGGAATGCTGCTACCAGGAGACACAACAATTCCATTAAACTTGAAGTTAAGATTGCCACCTGGACATTTTGGGTTTCTTCTACCTTTAAGTCAGTAGACTAAGAAGGGAGATACAGTGTTGGCTGGGGTGATTGACCTGAACTATCAAGATGAAATCAGTCTACTACTCCACAATGGAGGTAAGGAAGAGTATGCATGGAATACAGGAGATCCATTAGAATCATCTCTCAATATTGCCGTTCCCTGTGATTAAGGTCATTGGAAAACTACAACAGCCCAATCCTGGCAGAACTACACATGACCTAGACCCTTCAGGAATGAAGGTTTGGGTCACTCCACCAGTAAAAAACAAACAACAACAACAAGAAAAAAAAAAACAACACAACCTGCTAAGGTGCTTGCTGAAGGCAAAGGGAACACAGAATGGGTAGTAGAAGAAGGTAGTCATCAATACCAGCTATGACC
Organism: Chlorocebus sabaeus; assembly: GCF_047675955.1. Classification (NCBI taxonomy): domain Eukaryota; kingdom Metazoa; phylum Chordata; class Mammalia; order Primates; family Cercopithecidae; genus Chlorocebus; species Chlorocebus sabaeus. Next base: position 72,742,555 of record NC_132915.1, on the reverse strand, counting down.
ACTTGACTAGCTGCAGAAGTGAAGACTGTAACTGTCATGAGTATTTCCCCCTTCGTTTATTAAAACCATGTTTGTGTATATATACACTTGTACTAAGAAATATCTTAATTTTATTTCCTTTTTTCCTTTATCATGTGACATAAGATTTACAGACTTCATGTCAGTATTTAAGTATTGTTAACATTATGTAATAGTATTCAGTTTGGGGATTTGTGTGTTTCTGGTTCTATGAAGAATAGTTGTATTATATTAGATGTAATTGTGACCTTATTCTTGTCTTTATTTGAAGATTATACATAATCTCAGGAGATATGTATTGGTTCAAGTTGACAAGGGGTAAACTTGTGATGGTTAATATGAGTGTCAACTTGATTAGACTGAAAGATGCAAGGTATTGATCCTGGGTGTGTCTGTGAGGATGTTGCTAAAGGAGATTAACATTTGAGTCAGTGGTCTGGAAAAGGCAGACCCACCCTTAATCTGGGTAGGCACCATCAATCAGCTGCCAGCCTGACTAGAATACAAAGCAGACAGAAAAATATGAAAAGACTACATGGCCTAGCCTTCCAGCCTACATCTTTCTCCTGTGCTGGATGCTTCCTGCCCTCAAACATCAGACTCCAAGTTCTTCAGTTTTGAGACTTGGACTGGCTCTCCTTGCTCTTCAGCTTGCAGAGGGCCTGTTGTGGGACCTTGTAATAGTGTGAGTTAATACCTAAAAACATATATATACACACACACACACACACACATATATACACACACACACACATATATATATTTCTTACAATAAAACATTTATTTAGACACATTTATTAAACATTTATTTAGAAACATTTATTAAAATACAGTAAAAGAGTATCTTACAGCAAAACATTTATTTCATTTTACTTTAATTTTGAGGAAGGACGTTGCTGTGTCTATCAACACTTCCAACATTATTTCCTTTCATCTTCAAGTCTTCAAAGACAAATCCCCTTCCAAATTGCCTCTCCCAACCCAGTGCAAAAATTGCTACCACTCATACCTGTTTTATATAGTTTCCAACTCATGGAAAAACTCTGATTTTCGTGGTGTAGTTGCATCTGTGTTCTGAGACTGCTAGGATACTATTTTACTGGTGCTTCTGAAGTTTCTATTTGGACTTTGGAGTTTTTTCAGCTGGTTTCAATTGTTTATGTCCTGTATCTATAAATCAATTTAAGTTTTATTGTCTCCTGACTCCCAGTTATACTGTATTATGGTTTTATTTAGTATCCTCATCTCTCTTTACACTTTCTTGTGGATGTCTGTAATGACTTGGAATTCAGTATCTAATGGGAACCAAGGAGTCCCAAAATATGACTTCATAGCAAGCTATCACATTTCTTCTCCTGTTTAAATAATATTTAGAATGAACTCACTAACATATGCACTTTTGCACTTCAATATTCTTTCAATTTTGCAGATCAGTATAATTGTATTTTAGATTACATAAGAAACCAGTTTCTTATGGGGTTGCTCTCAGTTACCCAATCTTTACCCTCTCTTAAACGTACTAATGAGTTATGCCCCAAATTTTTCAGTTATAGTTAATGAATGCACTTTATTCACAGTTTGAATTGGCATTACTTAAGATAAAAAATGTTTAGGGCAGAGAGAATGAAGTTTAAACTGATAATTCTGGGCTTAAGATTTTGTTCTGGCAACCAATATCTGTTTCCAATTGGATACGTTATTCAACCAATTTATACCTCAGTCTTCTCATCCATGTCAAACATGAAAATTGATAATTTAAAATCAGATGTATGGATTAAGTATGATTCACATAGAAGTGTTTTATGAAGCTTATGCTTCATAAAAACTAGGAGTTAACAGCAATGAATGAGATATTTTATTAAAATTGTTTTAGAAGGATATTTTTAAATAATTCAGGATATTAGTCATTGTCTAAGTTTATTATCTATAGATGGGTTAAAAAATAATTAAATCAAGAAGAAAATGTATTTTTAAGCGAAATTTCCAAGTTGATTTCAGCATGTTAGACTGTGCTAATTCACTTCATATAACTTAATGTTGTAAACATAGCATATATAGCTGAATAATCCTAGGAAAGTCTATAACCAAGTTTCTAACTATCTCTGGAAAGTCATGCATTTAAATTCTATTGTTGACATAAACACTATTGCTTTGTCTAAGATGCCTTTGTTGCAAACCATAAATTAAAAACACTTCTTGAACAATTAACCTTGGACCTCTTCTTAATAGTTTTGCTACCTAATTATCTATAGTGTTGGTATAGGTATGGTTGGAAGTCTTTAAAGTGAGATTTAAAGGCAGTAGTTTATAATTAAAATGTGTTCTTAATTAATATTAAACACTGAGGAGATCATTCTACTTATTATTTCCAGTTTTCTTCCTATTTGTCTCTATTTAATTTTTTAAATTTTCTTTCTCTACCTTGTTCTAAACTTATTCTCTGGCTCCCTTTTTCACCCTTCTTCACAAAACATGATTGTGCCTAATGGGATTTGCATTACAGAAAGGAAAAGAGTATTTCAATAATTTTCCCAACACACAGAAAAGTACTGCTTGACTCCTAATCAACTACACTATCCAGAATTCAAGTTATAAAGTTCGAGTTATTAACATATGAGAATCTGATACCACAAAAATAGGCAGGTAATGTTCAAAAAATATATTTTATGAGATAAAATATGATTCAACATTAAAAAATGTGAATGTTAGGGAAGCATTCAGTAGCGGTAGAGTTGCCATATCTCATATGCACAGGCTGAATAGAGAAAACACAAACAATTCATGGTCCCCTTATAATAAATTACTCAAATCTTGATATTAAAGGTAACTGTTGTAAAATTATTTTTAAAAAGAAGTCAGGAACCAAAATAATTATTAAATGTGTGTGCACGCGCACACATATACACTAGTACGAATATTATTACATAGTATTAGCTTCAAGTTTTTATACGGTAAATATTTAAAAATACTCTAACAATAGATTTTGAGAAATATTTCACAACTGGGTCATGAAAGAAGGCTAGTAATGACAAAAAAAGGGCATAATTGTTTTAAGATAAAATCCTGATGAAATTAACAAATATAAGTTTTTATAATATATAACAATAAGAATGTAATATTTTGTCCCAAAAGACTTACTATAATATTTATTTATCTTAAAGCTGAGACTTTTTGCCTAAAATATTTTGCTCCTCAGAGACACAGTGTTAAACAGTTAAATAATTTGCCACTTTTGGACTTTTTATAAAATATGACTTAAAGAAGAATCAGCAGCTGATGGACTGAGAGGTGATTCCTGTCCTTTCAAGTTGCACATAATTAACAGAACCCAGATTAACACTGTGAAAGTTTCAATTCAGTTGGCATTGCTTCTACTAGTGAACACTGGGAAATACCTCATGTTCTCCCTAGTTTAGAAAAGTCAATATGCATTTCCTGAGCAGTTTGTTTGTTGACATTTTGGGGTCACTGTACATCACATGATAAGAGTTTTTCATTCAGCATAGGGTGCTTTTTCTGTTTTAATGTATCTTACTATATTATATTTTCTTTGGAAGGAATTCTAATTCTAATAAAATATTAGAGTAATGCAATTGTACTATAATCTCAAAATTCATAATTCATAATTTAGCTTTTATTTAATTATCTTTGAGTCTTTGTTCTAGGGTTATGAAACTTTATAAAGTGTGAAGCATTAAATATTTTCTCATGCTTAAGCAATTTGATTAGATATTTAATCATCTTTCAGAATATATTCAATTTCTAGACCCCATCTAGATAGACTAAGCTCACTCAATTATATGAAGTGATCTTAATATCTTGGCGGAAAAAAACATACAATGCAACCATCAGAGGACTCTGTAAGGTGAATCAAAGGAGGGGAACTAGATAAGATGTTTAGGCCTACAAGTATGACGCCAGAAGGAAATAAATAATTTTTTCCTGTTGAAACAAATTTTCTTTTCCTTTAATACCTGTGTATCCTAGACTTGGCACTGTAGTATCCTCAAAGAGGAAGGAAGAAGTACAAATTGGCATAGACAGAAAAAGTTGCCCCCTACCATTCTATCCTCAAAAAAAAAAAAAAAAAAAAAAAAAAAAAGTTTACTTTTATTAGCTAGAGTTGAGAAGAAAGAGTCCATGTTGGGTGAGATGTCTTCCCTTTCCAATCCAGTTAATGACCAGAAAATAAATGTTTTCTTTCTCCTTTTACCAGCACGGAAGTGATACCTTACCTCTTCCTGATCAGGGTGCTATTCTTTTGAGCAGGGTCCTGCCAAAAACTACAACTGTGGAAAAGAGACAAAGCCCAAAATTCAATTCCCACAGGCTCGGTAATAGTGAATCCTGCAGTACAAAATACCAGGGACAGATCAGAGAAGCTAAAGACCTTGTATCCTGCATTCTAGCTAGTACAACAAGAAAGACAGAACCTCCAAATCAAAGAGTAGAGACTAGAAATTGTATTAAAAGGGATATTTTAAATTCTTTTTTTTTTAATTGTTATACTTTAAGTTCTGGGATACACGTGCAGAATGTGCAGGTTTGTTGCATAGGTACACACATGCCATAGTGGTTTGCTGCACCCATCAACCCGTCATCTACATTAGATATTTCTCCTAATGCTATCCATCCCCTAACCCCTACCCTCTGACAGACCCTGGTGTGTAATGCTCCCCTCCCTGTGTCGATATGATCTCATTGTTCAACTCCCACTTATGAGTGAGAACATGAGTTGTTTGGTTTTCTGTTTCTGTGTTAGTTTGCTGAGAATGATGGTTTCCAGCTTCATCCATGTCCCTGCCAAGGACATGAACTGATCTTTTTTATGGCTGCATAGTATTCCATGGTGTATATATGCCACATTTTTTTAATCCAGTCTACCATTGATGGGCATTTGGGTTGGTTCCAAGTCTTTGCTATTGTGAACAGTGCTTCAATCAACATGTGTGCGCATGTGTCTTTATAGTAGAATGATTTATAATCCTTTGGGTATATATCCAGTAATGGGATTGCTGGGTCAAATCATATTTCTAATTCTAGATCCTTGAGGAATTGCCACATTCTCTTCCACAATGGTTGAATTAATTTTCACTCCCTCCAATAGTGTAAAAGCGTTCCTATTTCTCTACATTCCTTCCAGTATCTGTCGTTTCTTTACTTTTTTTTTTTTTTTTTTTTTTTTTTTTTTGAGCTGGAGTCTCGCTCTGTCTTCCAGGCTGGAGTGCAGTGGGGCAATCTTTGCTCACTGCAAGCTCTGCCTCCCGGATTCACACCATTCTCCTGCCTCAGCCTTCTGAGCAGCTGGGACTACAGGCGCCCGCCACCATGCCTGGCTAATTTCTTTTTGTATTTTTTTTTTTTTTTTTTTTTTTTTTTTGAGACGGAGTGTAGCTCTGTCACCCAGGCTGGAGTGCAGTGGCTGGATCTCTGCTCACCGCAAGCTCCGCCTCCCGGGTTTACGCCATTCTCCTGCCTCAGCCTCCGGAGTAGCTGGGACTACAGGCGCCCGCCACCTCGCCCGGCTAGGTTTTTGTACTTTTTAGTAGAGACGGGGTTTCACCATGTTAGCCAGGGTAGTCTCGATCTCCTGACCTCTTGATCCACCTGCCTCGGCCTCCCAAAGTGCTGGGATTACAGGCATGAGCCACCATGCCCATCCTGTTTCTTTACTTCTTAGTGATTGCCATTCTAACTGGTGTGAGATAGTATCTCATTGTGGTTTTGATTTGCATTTCTATAATGACCAGTGATGAAGAGCTTTTTTTCATATATTTTTTGGCCACACAAATTTCATCTTTTGAGAAGTGTCTGTTCATATCCTTTACCCAGTTTTTGATGGTTTTTTTTTTGTAAATTTGTTTGAATTCTTTTATGAAATCCTGGGATTCCTAACAAGCTGCACGTATGACTAGAATAAGTGGCACAAAAATTTTGAACACTAAACTACATTATAGACAACTGTCTAGTTTCAGAGTATCTGGTGCATGGAGCACAAGTTGGATGGGGCAGAATAGAACAGCAAAGGGTCAAAAAAATTACATTAGAAACAGCCTACAGAAACTAGCCCAGCATGTACAGTCCACACATCAACAGATTGCCTGTCTGCTGAAACAAAAAGTTAAACAGTCTCTAAAATACTTAAAGAGTATTTAAAAATGCATATATTTTATGCAATATCTGCAAAAATATTTCAAAATTCTTTGCCATACCAAGAACCAGGGATACTCTTTAGGAAATAGAAAGTCAACTGAAACATCCTCTAATTTTACAAACTTCTATCAGTTATTTGAAATTATAAAATATTAATTCAAATTTGATGATGTAAAACTTGTTATTTTATAGTTCCTCAAGCTACTATGAATAGAATGTACACATACATAAATAGCTAAAACTTCAATAGATAAGATAGAATTTTGAAAATATTTAAATAATACAAAAGAAAGCAGAAAGGGAGAAATGGAAGAACGAAAAATAGATGGGGCAAAAAATAAACTAATGTTCAAATGCAGATCTAAAATAATGATAAAAATGATTAAATATAAATGTTCAAAATATATCAGTTAAAGATATAGTATGTATGAAAGTGTTATAAAACTATATGTTGTATAAAATAAAGCTACTTGAAATATATGATGTAGACAGCATACAAACAAAAAGATAAAAATATACATCATGAAAGCATTATCATAAAGCTTCAATGGCTATAGCACTGTCAGACAATGTAATCTAGAATAATAAAAATAAAAAGGTGAAAGATTATGTAAACATTTTGTGTGTAGCATGTATATGAAGACACATTGTGTTTATGGATTAGAAGATATAATGTAGTTAATATGTCAATTCCCCCTAAGATGATCTATAAATTTAAAACAATCCCATTCAAAATTCCAGAAGGAATCTTGGCAGATATAGACAAGTTTATTAACAAACTTGAAGAGATAAAGAAACAAGAACAGCCAAAACAATTTTGAAAAAAAAAAGACATAAAGGACTCATACAACACAATCTAAGACTTAGCTATAAAAAATAGTCAAGACACATTGTTATGTCTGGCAAATATTTCATGATGAAGTGGTGAAAAGCAATTGGAAAAAAAACTAAAAATTTACAAATATGACCTAATTAAACTAAAGAGCTTCAGCACAGCAAAATAAACTATCAACAGAGTAAACAGCCAACATGCAGAATGGGAGAAAATTTTTGCAAACAATGCATCTGACAAAGGTTTAATATCCACCGTCTATAAGGAACTTAGATAAATATTGCATATGCAAATTATTTCATAAGAGAGTAAAAATATAGAACATCTTCCTAAGTTTGGTTAAAGCAAAAATTTCTTACATATGATGCCCGAAGTGCAATTTAAAAATTAAACATCATCGGCCGGGCGCGGTGGCTCAAGCCTGTAATCCCAGCACTTTGGGAGGCCGAGACGGGTGGATCACGAGGTCAGGAGATCGAGACCATCCTGGCTAACACGGTGAAACCCCGTCTCTACTAAGAAATACAAAAAACTAGCCAGGCGAGGTGGCGGGCGCCTGTAGTCCCAGCTACTTGGGAGGCTGAGGCCGGAGAATGGCGTGATCCCAGGAGGCGGAGCTTGCAGTGAGCTGAGATCCGGCCACTGCACTCCAGCCTGGGCTACAGAGCAAGACTCCCTCTCAAAAAATAAAAAATAAAAAATAAAAAATTAAAATTAAAATTAAACATCATCAAAATTAAGAGTTTTTGTTCCATGAAAGTCATAGTTAAAAGAGTAAGAACACAAGCTACAGACAGGGAGAACATATTTATAAATTGCATATCAAACAGCTTATATCCTGAGTATATAAAGAAATTGAATTGCTAGAAAATAATGTCCCCTGGAAAATCACAATGTAAGAGGTACATGTCTCTTACATTTTAACTGCTGCATTCTGTCCTTGTGAGAAATGATTGGCTTTAGTTATTAACACTTTAAGGAAGAATGTCCCTCAATGTTTAGATGTCCTATCATGACATTGAGATTCAAAGGTTGATTTTATACAAGACAGAGAAAGAAAGAAGGACCACGGGCCTAGGAAAAGTTATTGTTAGACTGGTAGAGCCCGTCTCGGTGGTAGGAGAGACTCATCAGCAACAGTAAGTGACCTACAAAGGTGGATGCAGTCTGTCATCCGGATTCAGAAGAACGATTGGAATCGTGGTCCAAATACCATGCCCAGTATAGTATTATGACTGGGTTAATAAGAATTCTTAAAAATAATCTCACAAAAAAATTATGGAGATTTAACCTAATGGAACTGAGCATCGGGAAAAGAGCATAAACTTGAGTTAAAGGGTAGAACCCTCATATTTCTTCAGAGAACTTTGAATAATAATTATGAGCTGTATCTAGCTAAGGCATTTACTCAGCCAATCACTATGTTGGTCATTTATTGAAGCCATTTGAATAAATGGCCAAAGTGAAGAAAGAAGAAATCTTATTTAAGAACATTAATCACAGGATCACCTGAATCAATTTGATTATAAAGATGACACCCACCTATCAATTTGTGGAAGTGAATTGGAAGTGGTTGTGTTTATTTGGTATTATTCATTTCATATTCACATTGATTTTAAAAATGACAGGACTGGTGGATGGGGAGCGTACTCGGCTATGGTTTAAGATTGCTGCTAAAGAAAGAACAAGGGGAAATGAAGCAGGATTGACAAAATGTTTGACTCCTGAATGACACCTGCCTTCTGTTGATCTAATTATGCAATTATAGTTATTCCACACAAATTCTACTTTCTGAACGTCTTACTTTTTTTCCATTTTTAAAGGACATATTAAGTCATCAGGAATAATAAATGATATGAAGAAATCTATTTAGCAAGAAGTAAAAATGCATAATCTTAGTACTGAAAAAGTATATAACAGTATTACTTAATTGCATTTATAAATGTGACATTTATGGATTATAAGAAAAAGAAGAAAATGCAGCACACTTATTTTATGTGCTTAAGTTTTATTCTAGCGCATGAGTAGTTTTTGATAAGTTACCTTTATTTTTATTTTCCCCTAGAATAAAAATTACTTGTAGTCTACTCTAGTTGTGATACTTTTGGTATTTCCTATCATTATGCATACACTGAATAAAATGCATGTTTCTAGAACTCAGATTTTGCATTACAATAGTCATTAGCTAGCAAAACATGTTTTATTTCTGCATCATTGTATGTTTGTCAATTTTACAACATCCACTCAGACATTTAGCAATTATTTTAATAGACATTTATCAAATGTAAACTGTGCATCAAAATTTCACATATATATTACAGAGAAAAAAATGGTATTTCTATTTAATATTTATGTTCAAAAGGGTACAGAAAATTATATACATAATGATAATGTGGAAATAAAATTGAAAAATGGTGTCTTTATGTAAGAACTTGGATGTTTTGATGGCAAATGGCTCATAAAATATAATATCCTTGAAATATATAGAATGAATATAGAAATGCACACTACTCATACATGATATTTAAAGTTGAGAACTACTTGTTGTGACCTGAACAATCATGTTCTTTATCTCTGCTTCAGGAGTCTGGTGACAGGCTATCATCGAAGAAACTGTAGTGTAAGAACTTGTTAGCTTGGAAGTGGGGTAAACTCTCAAACCTTTCAGGGTTCTTGATAGATTGTTTGACTTTGTTTCGTATGTGACCAGAGAGATGTGCAGTTATATTAGAGGCTTACTAACCACACCTGTAGATGTCACTTATTTACCAGCAAACATCCCAGCTTTGTGCATGATGGTGATGATAACAACTTACATTTATAATGCTTGCTATACTTTACAATACTTTATAAGTGTATCTCATTTATTAACACATTCAAACCTTACAATACCCTAAAAATTAGGAATTATTTCTGTGTTGCAGATTAAAACAAACTTATCAATCAAACTTCACATCACCAGTGAAGTTGGATCAAGGATTTGAACCCAAGTAGTTGAGTCTTCAATGTATACAAATACCCATTTCTATGGTTAGTTTTCCTTCCCAGAGTGGGTCCCTGTGAAAAGGTCAACCTTTTCAACATTTATATTTGTTTTTAGTTGATCATTATAAATTGAGCTGGAAAGTATCAATACACAGAAAGTGAAATTTACGGGAGGTGCTGCTATGTACTTCATATCTAACTTGCTAAATCTTAGAGGACAGATATAACACTTTACTTTTTAATTAGTAAGCACTTAAATAGCAAAAAGATTCTAACATATTTATTGCGGGATCTGGCCAGCAGCCTGCAATGCAAAGGGGCTCTTCCTTTGTTCCCAGACAGATTGACAGGTCGAGAAATAATAGACACACACAAGACAGTGAAAACTGGGTCCGGGGAATGACTGCCTTCTGGTCCTGTGATGCTGCCAATGTGCTGGATATACCAGCATTTATTATTAAGTTTAGTGAGGGTGGGGCTAGGTTAGTGAGGCATTTAGGGTCGTTTGATTATGAAGTGAGATGGTGACATGGGAATGAAGTAATTCTTTAACATAACATTGGTATGCAGAAGTACGGTATACAGAGATAAGAATTTACAATATAGTGTGTGTAGCAGCAATTTCTAACAGAGCCTAAAAACAGAAACACAGTCTATCCATAACCTATGTTTAGTAAGGTACTAATCAGTAGTAATAACTGCAGCAAAAGCTAGTTGCAAACAATCAATAGAAGCAGGACGTGAAACTAGACAACTGGTTAGACCACAAATTCTCAGAATGGAGTATGTCTTAACCCTAAAGACACCTAGAAGAGCCATGGCAAGATGAGGGCATTTATAGGCCTGTCTCATCCATATGAACAGGCGCCCCTCATGCTTCCATTTATAGGCTCTCCACAAGGGTCATATTCCATTCTCAGAGCTATAAACATCTGCTTTACTGGGTTAGGAATCTTAGTGATGTGAAACCTCCCTGACTACATGTAACTAAGTATGAAAAGGAGGAGCAAAAAAGGAAAAAAATGGAAGGAAGACAGGAAGGAAGACAGGAAGGAAAGAAAAAAAAAACAGGAAAGAAGACAGGAAGGAAGGACAGAAGGAAGGGAAGAAAGGTCAATGCTATTCACAGGTAGCAGTTGTGAAAAAACTACTGAATAAATTCCAAGTGTAAAATATGATTGTTTTCCCTTACAAAGTATTTCATAGCTTTTCAAAGGAATTTGAAATAGAAGTTCATCTACTTTCACATAAATATATGCATTAATAGTTAGGAATTCAAAAGAAACTAATAGAAACCCAGTTACTGAACGATGTGTATTTGTGAAAGGCAGCCACTTTAGTTTTTAAAAATAATTTTAAGGAACTAATTCACACCACTAATAATAGTGGTATACAGTGAAGACAAAAAGTAGTGCACTGGCAAGACTGCCTATAAACAATTTTGCTGAAGTAGTTATTTTCTATTGTCATAGTTATAAGACTTAGCACAGCAATAATATATTTGGAAACAGAATTGCCAATCAAAATATATAAAATACATTTACAAATGTACCATGAATTAGAACTTTAGTGTTGAACATTCTTTTTTTGAGTGGCATAGGTGGTATAGAAGGTTAAAACTTTATTTTAGGGCTCAAGATGTTTAGGAAATGTATCAATTCTTTACTATTTAGCAATAATGAATTTCCACCTTAGAATGACCATAAAAGAGGACAGCGATAGTGTATGATTATGCCATTTAAAAGAAAGTCCTAGGATGGGGAGACTATATCTAAGCCCAGCCCATTCCCCTGAATGTTCCCACATCACCTGCCCATATTGTCTAACTTACACTTTTGCTCACATATTCTAACTTTTTCTCTGTCCTAAATCAAACAAATGATGGAGGTTTTAGGGGAATTGTCTTCTTTCATCAAACAACTATTAAACAGAGCTGCTATTTTCTTTTAAAAAAATATTAACAACTAGCATAAAATTGATGGTATAATAAATATTGAATTTTTAAAATAATGTTACAGGATGAAAAACTCATGGAAACAAAATGAGAACTAGACAAATCTACGATTATTGTTTGAGCCATCCTATTTCGGTAATAGATATAGCAAATAGAAAATCAGTTAGGACACAGAGGTCTGAATAGCATTAATCAAATCAATTTAATTAATGATAGAATACTACTCCTAGAAGCAACAAATACACATTCTTCTCCAGGACAAAGAGTTCCCACCCAGTTTCTCCTATTGTTAACATCTCACATTACCACAGTACAGTTGCCATGACTAAGAAACCAACTTTGGTATATTAATACTAACTAAACTTCTCATTCGGTTCAAATTTCACAAGATTTTCTACTAATGTATGTTTTCTGTTCCAGAATCTTATCCAAGACATTACATTGCATTTAGTTGTCACATCTCCTTATCTACTGGTGTGTAGACATTTTCCTATTTCTTTGTTTTTTGTTACCTTGGCAGTTTTGAGAAGTACTTGTCAGCTATTTTATAGAAGGTGCCTCAATTTGTTTTGTTGTTGTTATTTTACATTTATGGGTTTTCAGAAGAGCAAAAGTGAAGTATCCTTTTTACCACATCATATTGGGGCTACATGCTATCAACATAACTTATCACTAAGGATGTTTACCTTGTTCACCTGGCCAAGGTAGTATTTGTCAATTTCCTCCATGGTAAGGTTTCATTTTTACCATACTCTACTTTTTGAAAATAAGTCACTAATTGTCCACAGTCAAGGGAGGGTGGGAAATGGATGATTAAGCTTCACCTCATGAAGGGGAAAAAATCATATATTATTTAGATTATCTTTTTAAAAAATATTTAATTCCCTATTTATTTAGTCATTTTAAATTACATCAGTATCAACTATAGGATATTCATTTCTTTGCTCTGGTTTACAATTTCATATTGTGTATAAATAGTCTATATTAATAATAATTATTAAGAAAGTAATAACATGTATTTAGTGGTCATTAATTTTGATTCAGAGACATCAAACTTTCATCAAACTTGCTCATTTGTTGTTGCTTTCTGGTCAATTAAATGACTTACTAGAGTGACTATTTTTATTTAAACAGAAATTTCACGTATAAATATATAATTTATCATACAGTTTCTTCTCATCTTTCTCCTATTTCTGAAGTTTTTCATCTTTTTTTATTGGCTAGGTAAATCTTTAGAAATGGGGATACTCTTAAACATTGGTGACAATATCATTATTACTACAAAGAAGGACATACCTTTTTCATGCTATTACAAAAGGGACACATGAACTTAAAATTTTTTGATACATCTTGTTTCAACTTAAAACACTTCTGGGAAAAATAACATATGTTGTTCATTGCCAAGTATCTGGTACATATGCAGTAATTCTCTCATATCTACAACAGTGATTATGTACAAAAAAATGTTTCAACATATATCCTCAAAGTTCCTTTAATATTTACATATTCACTGTACTTAATGTTAGATTTCATTATGGTTGGGAAACTTGATTGTCAGGATAGGAGGGTAGGTGAAAACATTCATAGCTGAATCCTCAAGGGAGGTTGGGAGGTGGATAAGGTAGTGAAATATATCCAACACAACATCTAAATACAGAAAACACCCACTGTTTCTATCCAAATACCTTAAAATCAATGGAAGAGAAAAACAAAGAACAATAAAATAAATATAGAAATTTAATTTAATTTAACTTAAAATCTAATAAAATAACTAAAAAACTCAAGAGAGTTGTCTGAACTTTCACATCTTAAGTGAATCAAATCAGGTAAAAAATTAATCAGATGTATATTACTACTTGTTTTGTGATTGAATAAAATATAAATGTTATCATCAAGTGGAAAACAAATGCAAATATTATAAATTTCGTCTCCTTATGAGAACTACCAGAATGACTTCAATAATGCTTCTTGATAATTTTATTTGAGTTGGAAATCAAATATATAAAGATTATGGTATTGCTTTTACCTAAAATATTTCAGAAATATATACATTAATGTGAACAATCCTCACATTCATTCCTCAATATAATTCATCAAATGCTTTTATTTATTTGTTGTTCAGAGTTTATTTTAATTTATAATTTGCAGCCAGAATGATTAGTCTAGGTATACGGAAGAACTTTGCTGACTAAAAAATAATTGAACCTTCTCTTTTACGGGGAAACTAAAGAATGAAATATTTCAGGCTAGGCAGCTTTAGGTGTGATCCTGTTTGAGGAGAAATTCCATCCCTCCCGGCGCCTTCTAGCTCCAGTATTCTGTAACTCAGTGGTTCTCAGCTGGGAATAGTTTGTACCCTACACATTGCAACATCTGAAGACATTTTTTTTTTTTTTTTTCCAACTTTTAAGTTCCGGGTTACATGTGCATGTGCTTGTGTTACATAGGTAATTGTATGCCATGGTGGTTTGATGTACACATCAACCCATCACCTAGGTATTATGCCCAGCATCCATTAGCTGTTCTTCCTGATGCTGTTGCTCCTAGGCCCCCCCTCCCCCAAGAGTCCCCAGTGTATATTGTACCCCACTGTGTCCATGTGTTCTCATCATTCAGGTCGCACTTAGAGGTTAGAACATGCAGTGTTTGTTTTTCTGTTAGTTTGCTGAGGATAACGGCTTCCACGTCCATTTACGTCCCTGCAAAGGACATGATCTTGTTCTTTTTTATCTCTTACAAACTTGGGAGGGTCTAGGGAAGTGATACTGGCATCTAGTGAGGAGAGGCCAAGGATGCTGCTAAACATTCTACAGTGCACAGGATTATCCATCTCATTGAAGCATCAGCTTCAAAATGTTAACAGTACTGCTGCTGAGAAACACTGCTGTAACTCCATAAATGGGACTGCAGTTGGGAGAGCCGCATTCCAGTATGATATTGCTGCTATCGAGAGCCCTCTGACTTCCAGCAGGTCATTTGCCAGAATTTCATGTAAACACTCATTTTCAGGGGCTTGTGTGTTACAGTATACTAGAATGTGAGTTATACAGAGTTGGAATGTAATAATAACACTATACTTTCTTCATGTGATGTAGACTGGCCAATTTTATTTTTTAAATTTGAATTAAGACATTAATCCTGGCTAACACGGTGAAACCCCGTCTCTACTAAAAATACAAAAAAAATTAGCCAGATGCGGTGGCCAGCGCCTGTAGTCCCAGCTACTAGGGAGGCTGAGGCAGGAGAACGGCGTGAACCCGGGAGGCGGAGCGTGCAGTGAGCGGAGATCGCGCCACTGCACTCTAGCCTGGGCGACAGAGACAGACTCCGTCTCAAAAAAAATTAAAAAACTTAAAAAAAAAAAAGATATTAAACTGCTCATTTGTTAATTTTTGTGAAAGTTCTGAATACCCTTTTTATATGAATGTTTAGAAAATTTCTGCTGACATTCTTCCAGTTGCCCTATTGCTTACCATTTCTTTGTAGGTATTCCAGATCCTGTTAATGTGATTGCATTTACATTGGGAAAAGGCGGGTGCACAAAAAAAAAAAAAAAAAATTGTCATTTATGAATTCATTATTATAACAGTAGATCATTAGCTCATTTTAATTCAGTTTCTCGATATGAACTAAGAACACACTCTGTATGATTTCTACTTTTTTAAATTTGTTAACGTATATTTGATGATCCAGAATGTGGTCTATCTTGGTAAATGTTTCATGAGAACTTGAGAAAAATGTGGAATCTGCATTTTTGGATGAAGTATTATATAGATAAATGTCCACTAGATCCTGTTGATTGGTGGTACTGTTCAGTTCAACCACATCTTTATTGTTTTCCTGCCTCATGGATGTCAATTACTAATAAAGAGGTGTTGAAGTCTCCAGTTGTAATAATGGATACATCCATTTCTTCTTGCATCTCTGTTTTGTCTTACATATTTAGATGCTTTATTTTTAGTTGTATCTCCTCTTTGTTATGTCTTCATAAGAATCGTTACGTCTTCTCTTTGATCCTCCATCATTGTCCCCAAATCCTTATGTAATACTCTTATTTATCCCTAGTAATTTTTCTTACTCTGAGGTCGAACTTGTCTGAAATTATTATAGCTACTCCAGCTTTCTTTCAGTTGTATTCGCATAATGTATCACATCCTTTCATTTAACATATCATGCCTTAATATTTAAAGTGGGTTGTTTTTAGATAATATATCATGGAATCATGATATGCCTTTTGTTCTCCCTAGAGACATCTTCTCATATAACATTAATAATTCACAGTTCTTTCAGTTGTATGTTTTTTGTTATACAGGACACTGATTGGTGTGGTGGTAAGTTGTGTAGGGGGAAAGAAGCATTCTTTAGTCCTGTAATTGGGTCTCAGTCTTTTAGTGCACTATGACCTTCACAAATGCTTCTCATGAAATATAGATAGGAAAGATGGAGCTGGAGTTAGATTACCCTTGGTTAGTTCATCTCTGGTAAAACCCCAGTCAGTTAGGCTCTGGTAAAATAGATTTCTTTAGGGTAGATATTGTTAAGGAAAATTGAATGCTTTGGTCAAAGGTTAATAATAACGACTTTTCTCCTCCTTCTGCAAGCAGATTTTTCTCCAGTTTTCATTGTGAGAGCCTGGTAGTGCTCTGAAGGCAAAACTCATAAAAGTCTGCTCACCTCTAAGATTAAACACCCAGAGTTTAAACTCAGGATATTCACACTGAGTTTTCAACATTTTGTCATTTAGAGTTAAGGTTTTGCTACCCCAGTATTGGTTAAAATGGAATATTTTTTTTTTCCTCTTAGGCTTCTACTTAGGTAAGCTAGAATTCTCCATATCCAACTATTTCTTCAAGTTTGGGAGCAGTGGCTTTCCCTGTGACCTCAGTTCTCTCAGGTATTAACAAAGAGCTGTTGATTTTCAGTTTGTTCAGGTTTTTCTTGTTATAAGCACAGGAGTGAAGACTACCAAAGTCCATTCATGCCAGACTAGAAAATGGAAGTCTGAACAATTATTTTATTCAAATTTTATTTTTCAGTCCTGAAAAACAACTGTTTCATTAGATCATTAACTATTTCATTAATCATCAAAGATAGTTAGCAGTGAAATTTTAACTGACACAAAAATTAAAGTAATATAGTTACTAATGTGACGCAATGTAATAACACCTAGTTTTAAATATTTCAAAGCAAATATATTTATTTTAATCTTGGTTATGGTTTTTTATTCATTAAAGTATCATTATTTTAGGAAATAATGGTCATAATGACTAGCAGGGTTATTTTGGTATAGAAAAATTTTATTGCATAAAGTGAGTAAAACAGTTTTTAGTTAGCCAAATAAGTAAACGCTCTAAAAATGAGATGTGTGTGTGTGTGTGTGTGTGTGTGTGTGCATGTAGTTTTAAGTTATTGGCCCCCAAAATTAAAATACAGCTAAACTCACTTGATGACATCCCATGCCAGACAATGACCTCGAAGAAATTCACAGTTGATGATATTTATATTTGTAGTCAGGATGAAAGACCTTCACAGTAAACAGGTTTAAAAAATCAAGCACTGCATTATGGAAGTTAAGTCTAGTTTCATTCCCTCTACACTTTTTTCCTGTATATTACTATTTTTTTTTGTCATGGCTAGAAACCTGCTCATAAATTTTTTGTCATGTTTGTCTGTATCCTATGATTTCTGTACTATTAATTTCCCTCTTCTCTTTCAAATGCTTTGTAGAATAGTGACATATTAAATAAAATGACAGATAGTTACTAATGTGACCTAAGATATCTTATTTTAGAATTTATCTCTTCTAATACTTATGAGTAGTGATTTGTTAATTTTAAAGGATAAAAGTTTAAATTTTTAAATGAAGAAATATTTGAGACTCATTCCACCTCATTAAAGGGCTAAAATCACTTTTGAGTGTCACAGACACAAGATGCATTAATAAAGTCATTAATTTTTTAATTCATTAAATAAACATTCATCAAATAACACAGTAGAAACTCTCTTATGGAAACTCAAGTATAACGGTGAAAATTTTACCTTTGCCTTTATGGAGATTAACTTTCATACAAATAGTTAGACTTAATTTATTCCATAAATATGACTAATCGGATTTATTGCAAATCTGAGTCAGAGCAGCTTATTTAAATAAATCAACACAGAAAGGCCCTAGACAACTTAGTAAAACATAAATTTTAATTACAATAATATGGTAACACACTGCAGACTTTTTAAGAAAAATTGAAGAAACTGGTTGAGAAAAAAAGGCACTTGGCAAATTCCAAGAATCTGATCACTCTCAAAAGTGTATTTTAACTAGAGGAATCCACTGCATTCTTTCATCATTTTCCTCAAGATTCAATATCTTAGAGCAAACAAATCTTTCAGGCCAATCTTAGATTATACTCTTATCTTTCCACTAGTGAAGAACATTATATCAGGATAGATTACTTCAAAATGAGAGTCAAAAGTGGGAGGAAAGGCTGGGTATGGTGGCTTATGCCTGTAATTCCAGCAATTTGGGAGCCTGAGGTGAGAGGATAACTTGAGGCCAGGAGTTCAAGACCAGCCTGGCCAACATGGTGAAACCCCCTCTCTACTAAAAATACAAAAAGTAGCTGGGCATCATGGTGGGTGCCTGTAATCCCAGCTACTCGGAAGGCTGAGGCACAAGAATTGCTTGAGCCCCAGGAGGCGGAGGTTGCAGGGAGCCGAGGTCACCCCACTGCACTCCAGCCTGGGCGATAGAGTGAGACTGTCTGAAGAAAAAAAAAAAAAAAATGTGGGAAAGAAGTAATTCCCTAATGGATAGTTGGAAAGTTACAGAAAACCAGAAAGCGCTGGACACACAAGAACAATCATGACATAATAAAATAATGTTTAAGTTTATAATTATGTAACTGATACTAGTTTGGTACCAAAGTAATCATGGTTTTTGCCAGTACTTTCAATGGCAAAAGCCATGATTACTTTTGCACTGATGCAATAGTTCTTCAGAGACATTTCTGTTTTGACTTTTTGTTCACTCTCTTGGGGAACTTAAGTCATGAATTCCTCTTGGTTTTATTTTTTTTCTCTATTTGTCAAAGTTGAACAAGCAACTCAATGATTTATGGTCATTGGTCTTTATAAACTATAATTAAGTACTTGTTAAAAGCTTGCTAATTAAATTTAGATTTTTAATACATTCTTAGGGGAAAAAGAGATGAAATGATAATAATTATTAAAAGCAGATGCCATTTGTCGAAACGAGTATTATTATTTTATTCCAATGCAAGTCCCTAATGACTATTAAAATGGATTTTGTAGCTGTTAGGTAGGTAATTGATAAAAGGGGGTTTGATTTGTTGATTATGATGCTATTTATAGGGTCAGCAAGTTTCATGGATTGATGTCATTTATCCATCAAGAGTTCTAATGCCAAATGCTATCTTCACATCAGTTACGGGTGAATATGGTCACTGGCCTATTTTATTGACTGGAAAATATTAATGCATAAAGATTAATAGAAATGAAACTTGGATTCTAATTCTCAACAGTAACGCAGGCTCTGTTGCTCTGGAATGTGCTAGGTAAAAATTCAGAACTTATGACAATATCAATTAAAAATATATATCACCCTCAGAAATTAATATTGGAGCATCTTTTAAAAATAGATTGCCCATATTAGAAAACTCATTTTTAACACTGTTATATTTACACTGTTCTATTACTCTGTCTTTTGTATAATAAAAAGTCATATAAAATGTATTCTATGGTAAATGTTTTATACCTTTGGGAAGTTTTATTTTCCTTCCACTTCTTTGTCGTTAAGTAAGCAAATTAATGGATAACTTTGATTCCTCTAATACATCTTTATTTTATGCTTACAATGTTCCAAATACTCTTTTAGGTGTGAAAGCTATACATAAGTATAGCTCCACCTAACAGAAGCTTACTTTTGTAACAGAGAAGAAGAAGAAGCATAAAATTATGAACACATTTTACAATTTCCACACAGAGAGCTAAAGACATGACCAAATCAAATGAGAATGTTATGAATCTTCATTTTTACTGAAACTGGAGAATGGCCCTAAACCAACACACACACACACACACACACACACACACACACACACATATAATTGTGGCAGACAGACTATAAATAGAAAAGCTTAAAATAAATCATGGAGGGATGACTCAGAATTCTGATCCTTCAGAAAGTGGCAACTGAAACTTCCTTATATCCTGTAACTTACAAAGGCAGGAATAGGTATCTCATTTATGATAAGGATTTTTCTTCTGGTAATTTTTTAAAAATATTGACCAATAAAATTCTGAAATTGTAGCACCAGTACTGACATAGCACTGAAATGACTGTTACACTTAGAAAACAAAAATTTAAAAGTTTATGTGTGGCCTATTTTGTTTTTGTTCGTTTGGCTGGGTAGATGGTTATATTAGTTTCCTAGGGCTGCTGTAACAAAGTACCAAAACTGGGTGGCTTAAAAGAAGAGAAATGTATTGTATCACAGTCTGGAGGCTAGATATCCGAATTCAAGCTCCCTCTGAAACCTAGAAAAACAAATCTTTCCCTGCTCCCTCCCAGCTTCTAGTCGTTTGCCAAGCAATTCTTGGTATTTCTTAGCTTGCAGTGGCAAGGCCTCAGTCTCTGCCTCTATTGTCGCATGTCCATTTCCCTGTGTATGTCATCACATAATGCTTGCCTCTGCTTGTCAGGATTCTAATTATATTGGACTGGAGCTCATTATACTGACCTCATCTTAATTTGATAACATCTGCAAAAACTCTATTTCCAAATATGGTCACATACACAGACACTGGAATTAGGACATCAGCATATTCTAATACTGGGCTTCATCCTTATTGCAGACTTATTTAACTATAGGAAAAAATCTTTTATTAAAAGGAAACCTCTTCCAAATGTTACATATGAGTGAATTCATCATATCAGTTTGAGATTAAAATGTGTACCATCACATGACTTTGTCAATAAGAAAGAAAATATAGTAATACTTTTTTTCAAAAGTACTAAACAAATTTTTAAAAATATAGGAAAGCACAAATTAACAATAGTACGGGCTGACAAAAATATAATGAAACAGAAAATAAGAAAATATTGGAAAAGATAAATTAATCAAAAACTGACTTATGTGCTTGAATAAGGAAAAAAGAGACAGAGTAATGCATTGGAGATTAAAAATAATGAATTATACACAGACACAGCAAAGTTAATAGACTTCTAAGAGAATGTAACTTGCAAACACTGGAGCAAGATTTTTTAAATCTGAAAGAAATAGATGGTTGTTTAGTGAAAGAGGAGAGTTCTCGGACCACCCTTGCAGGACATGCAACAGGAGTGTGGCTCATCTGTGTGGTCACCGCCACTGCTCAAACCCCATACGGGATGGGGCAGCACACAGAGAGGCAGTGGTAGGAGCCAGGGCACTGGACTCCAGCCCCACAGCAGCCTCCAGGGGTGGGGTCCTGTGACTACCTAAGCCCAAATGGGTGTTTGTTACAGTGCACTCTATTAGCCTTGCCATCCATGGACAGCTTAAATGTTATCCAGCTCAGTGGACCCTCTGCCCCTTTACCAGAGCAGAAGGCTAGTGTGACAGCTTTCTGTATCCTGAGCTCTTGTTCAGTCTCCCAGAAGTGTCAGGGCGCACACAGACTTGAAGCATGAATGTGGGGGGTTTATTAAGTAGTGGAAGTGGTTTTCAGCAAGATGGATGAGGAGCTGAGAGGGGGATAGAGTGGGAAGATGATCTTCCCCTGGAGTTTGGCCGCTCAGCAGCCGATCTCCCCTCCATCCATCATCAGTCGAACTCCCCTCAGCGTTCAGAGGCCTTTTCTCTTTTCTCTTTCTCTGCCACACCGTTCTGCTATTTGTCTGCTCCTCTCCTTTTCTGTTTCTGGAGTCTGGGGTCTGGGGTTAATACAGGTACAGGATTGGGGGCATGGCAGGTCAAAAGGTAGCTTTTGGGCATGAAAACAGGAATGCCTGTCCTCATTTAGGGCCATGGATATCCAGGCTTGAGGATGGGGCCTTTGCCAGAGAACTGCCCTTTCCTACCCAGTATTTCCTTGTCTCTTCTTCATATCATTAGTAATAGTTGAACTACCAGTATTAACCCAGTAAGAACAAATAACTTGATAAATTAATTACTACAGAAGAAAATGTGAAGATCATTGGTAGTTCATTCTTGGAAAGCACGCTGACCGGAATACTTCCAAACTCATCCTATGAGGCCAGTATTACCCTGATATGAAAACCACACAAAGACCCAACAAAAATGAAATCTAGCATTAGGAGATATACCTAATGTAACTGACAAGTTAGTGGGTGCAGCACACCAACATACCGCATGTATACATATGTAACAAACCTGCATGTTGTACACATGTACCCAGTATAATAAAAAAATGAAATCTACAGGCCAATAACTCTGATGAATATTGATGCAAAAATTCTCCACAAAATACTAGCAAAAGAAATTCAACAAAACTTTAGAAAGATCAGTTATCATGACCAAGTAGAATTTATCCCTGGGATGCAACGTGGTTCCATATGCACAAATCAATCAAATTGATGTTAACATTGACAGAATGAAACATAAATGTGATATGATCATTTTGATTGATGCTGAAAAAGCAGTCGATAAAATTCAACACGCCTTCATGATAAAAATACCCCCCAAAAAAACATGTATAGAAGGAACATATCACCACATAATAAAAGCTATATACAAACAGACACACAACTGACATCATACTGAATGACAGAAAATGAAAGCCTTTCCTCTAAGATCTGGAACATGAGAAAGATGTCCACTTTCACCACTGTTATTCAAAATACTACTGGAAGTCCTAGCTAGAGCAACCAGACAAGAGAAAAAAAAAGGAATTTAAATTTGGATTAAAAAAGTCAAATCATCTTTGTTTGCAGATGATATGACCTTATATTTGGAAAAACAAATACTTCACTAAAATAACTATGAGAAATGATAAATTTAGTAAATTTGTAGGATACAAAATCAATGTAAACAATCCATAATGTTTCTAAATGCCAAAATGAACAATCTGAAAAAGAAATGAAAAAAATCCAATCCCATTTTCAATAACTACAAAAAATTTAAATACCTAAGAATTTGCTTGCCCAGAGAAATGAAGTATTCCTATAATGAAAACCGCTAAACACTGATTAAAGAAATTGAAGAGAACTGCCAGGCATGGTGGCTCATGCCTTCACGCCTCTAATCCCAGAACTTTGGGAGGCCAAGGTGGGTGGATCACTTGAGATCAGAAGTTCAAGACCAGCCTGGCCAATGTGGTGAAAACTCATCTCTACTAAAAATACAAAAAAATTAGCTGGGTGTGGTGGTGCGCACATGAGGTCCCAACTACTTGGGAGGTTGAGGCATTAGAATCACTTGAACCCAGAAGGCAGAGGTTGCAGTCAGCCTAGATCATACCACTGCACTCCAGCCTGGGTGACTCAGTCTAAAAAAAAAAAAAAGAAGAAGAAATTGAATTATCAAAACGAACACCTACACATAAAAAGGAAAGATACTCCATGTCTATGGATTGAAGGAATCACTACTATTAAAATGCCCATATTACCCAATGCAACCTACAAATCCAATGCAATCCCTGTGAAAAAACCAGTAACATTCTTCATGAAAACAACAAACTCCTAGAATTTATATGGAACCACAAAAGACTCAAAATAGTCAAAGCTATCTGAACAAAAAGAATAAACTGAAATAATCACATTACCTGACTTCAAATAATACTTCAGAGATATAGTAACCAAAACAGCATGGTTTTGGTTCTTCGCACCTTTGAGGAAAATGACTTCAGTGTTCCACCAATGGAACAGAATAGAGAATCCAGAAACAAATTCACATACCTACAGTGAACTCATTTTCCCTAAAGGTGCCAAGAACATATTCTGGGGAAAAGACAGTCCCTTCAACAAATGGTGCTGGAAAAACTATATATCCACATGCAGAAAAATAAAATTAGACCTCTCTCATCATATACAAAAATCAAATGAAAATTATTCAATACTTAATTTAAAACCTTAACCTATGAAACTACTACAAGAATACATTGGGAAAAATCTCTAGAACATTGGTTTGGGCAAAAATTTCTTGAGTAATGCCCCACAAGCACTGGTAACCAAAGCAAATCTGGACAAATGGGCTCATGACAAGTTAAAAAGGTTTTGCATAGCAAATAATACAATCAACAAAGTGGAGAGACAACTCACAGAATGGGAGAAAATATTTCTAACTACTCATCTGACAAGGGATTTATAACCATAAGAAGCTCTCATAACTTTATAGAAAAAAATTAATAATTTGATCAAGAAATGGGCAAAAGATTTGCGTAAATGTTTCTCAAAACATAAAAATGGCAAACAAGCATCTGAAAAGGTACTCAACATTACTGATTATTAGAGAAATGCTAATCAAAAGCACAATGAGATACCATCCAACCCCAGTAACATGACTTACACCCAAAAGACAGGTAGTAACAAACGCTGACAAAGATATGGAGAAAAAGGAATTCTTATATACTGTTGGTGGAAATATAAATGAGTAAAGTCATTGTGGAGAATAGTTTGAAGTTTCCCCAATAAAATACATGATTCAGCACGCCCACTGCTGGATATATACCCAAAAGTAAATAAATCAGTGTATCAAAGAGTTATTTATACTCTCGTATTTGTTTCAGCACTGTTCACAGCAACCAACATTTGTAGCCAACCTAAGTGTTTATCAACAGATTAATAGAAAAAGAAAAAATTGTATGTATTCACAATGGAGTACTATTCAACCATAAAAAAAAATGAGATCCTGTCATTTTGCAACAACACTGATGGAACTGGAGATCATTATGTTAAGTGAGATATGCCAAGAAGAGAAAGACAAACATCACATATTCTCATGTATTTATGGGATCTAAAAATCAAAACAATTGAATTAACAGACAAAAAAAGTGAAAGGATGGTTACCAGAGGCTGGGAAGGGTAGTGGGGGATGGTAGTTGGAGAGGAGTTGTGAAGGGTTAATGAGCACAAAAAAAAAAAAAAAAAAAAAAATAGAAGGAAAAAGACCTACTATTTGATAGCACAACAGGTTGACTATAGTCAATAATAACTTAATTGTACATTTTAAGATAACTAAAAGAATATAATTTGCTTATTTGTAACACAAAAAGTAAATGCTTGAGGGGATAGGTACTCCATTTTCCATAATGTGATTTTCACACATTGCATACCTGTACCAAAACATCTAATGTGCCCCTTGAATATATGCACCTACTGTGTAGCCACAAAAATGAAGAAGAAAAGCACCCTGACTAAATAAGTTTGCAGCTAAATTCCACTTATTTTTAAGTAATAGTCAAATCCAATATAAGTAAAAACATTCAAGAGTATTAAAAAATTCTCTCTAATATAAATTATTAACCAGAATATGTTTAATACTAATATTATAAATTTAATTCAGTAAAACTGTGGCTGCTATGTATGACTATAAATGTAAAAATGCAATAAATTTATGCATCAGAAAATTATGGAAGAAAAATATTGAGGTCTTATCAAAGATGCTAGAAAAAATTTGATAATATTCAGTCAAAGTAACTAATTAAAAATTAAAAGTAACTCTGAAATTTAAAAATATAATCTATGTGTCAGTAAATTACATAAGAATAATCATGTGGTCTTTTTAAAAATGCTGTTATTTGTCATAATATATAATCAATGTCATTAAAAATAAAAACAAAAACAACTGTGAATAAGATTAGCAGGAAAGTTTGTATATATTGTAAATAGTATAGAAAGGAGTATCAGGAATAGTTCAGTTAAAAATGTGAAATAGTGGCCATTTGTTTTAAGAAACAGATAATAGCAGCATTATTATCTTTGAAGCTTTAGCAAATACAAGAAGACAGAAATTACAATTACTGATATAAATATTCGTTTTAAAGAAAGGTTAAATGAACAGAAAGTAAATATTTTCTTCCAGATAGAATAATTGTATGCTTAGAAAACTGAAGAGGTGTTAGTCCAGCATAACAACTAATGAAATGTATGATTTTTATATTTTATCAATACTTCTAATAATCAGAAATGTAAATAAAATCCTCACTCACAAGAATACTTAACTCTACAAAATCTAAAATTAACTGAATTAAGGAGTAGAGGAAACATATGAAGAATGCTATATGAAAATTATAAAACATTGATGAAAGAAATTGAAGAAAGCTGAGTGTACTGGCGTGTGCCTGTCATCCCAGCTACTTTGGAGACTGAGGTAGGAGGATCAGGGGTTTGAGGCTGCAGTCAGCTATGACTGCACTGCACTTCAGTCTGGGTGACAGAGTGAGACTCTGTCTCCAAAATAAAAAAAAAAAGAAAAGAAAAAAGTCAAAGACACAAATACATGGAAAAATATCCAATGTTCATGGATTGGAAGAATTAATATTGTTAACATGACTTTACCACCCAAAGCAATCTATAAATTAAATGCAATCTCTCCCAATATTTCAATGAAATTGTTCACAAAAAATGAAAATAGAAAAACAATTGTAAAATTCATATGAACTAGAGAAGGCCCTGAATAACCAATATATTCTTGAGTGGAAAAAAAAAGCCTTAGCAAGAAACTCAAAAACCTTAACAGCAACGAAACAAGTAATACCATTAAAAAGTGGGCAAATAACATGAACAGACATTTTTAAAAAGATATACAAATAGTCAACAAATATATTTTTTAAATGCTCATCATTATTCATCAGAGAAATGCAAATTAAAGCCACACTGAGATATTTATCTTACACTTATCAAAATGGCTATTATTAAAAAAGACAAAAATGTAACAGATGTTGGCAACAATGCAGAGGAAATGAAAAACCTATGCACTGTTGGAAGGAATGCAATTTACTATCCATTTCTATGAAAAACAATATGGAAGTATCTCAATGAATAGAACCACCATTTGTTCTAGCAATTCTACAACTATGTATCTTCCTAAAGGAAGAAGAAATCATTATAACAAAAAGCTACCTGTGTGTTTATCACACCATATTCACAATGGCAAAGACATAAAATCGGCCCAAGTGTCCATCAGTGGATGATTGGATAAAAACAGGTGGCATATATACACAATGGAATACTATTCAGCCATGAAAATAACAAATTCATGTTTTTTGCAGCAACAAGGATAGAACTGGAGGTCACTATCTTAAGTGAAATAATTCAGACACAGAAAGACAAATACCACATGTTTTCATTTGTGTGAGTTAAATAATGTGTACACATGGACATAGACTGTGAAATGACAGACATTGAAGATTTGCAAGGGTGGGGATGGGAGCGGAAGATGAAAGTTACTTAATGGGTACAAGGTACATTATTTCAGTGATGGATACGCTAAAAGCCGTGCTTTCACCATTATTCAGTGTGCAGGTAACACAATTACACTTGTACCTCACAAATCTACACCAATAAAAGAGAACAAAGCCAAAGGTATTGTACTAACTAACCTGAAAATCTACTACAAAGCTGTAGTAATAATAAAAAAAGAAAAAACATAGTTCCTTCATAAAATCAGGCACATTGACCAATGGAACAGAACAGCAGGATCAGAAACAAATATATCCATTACAGTCAGGTGATTTTTGACAAAGATGCCAAAAACATTCAATGTGAGAATTAGATGAATAAAATTAGACCCACAGTTCACAGAAAAAACAAAAATCAACTCAAAATAGATTTAAAGACTTAATACAAGACCTAAAACCGTAAAAATTGCAAAAGTCAACACAGAGAAAAGCTCCTGTTCTAGGCAAAGACAAGCCCAAAAGCATAGAAAACAGAAGCAAAATTGGGACAATACGATAACATCAAGCTAAAAATCTTCTATATGGTAAATAAAACAACCAACAAAGTAAAGAAACAACTTACAGAATGGGAGAAAATATTTCCTGTTCTCTGACACAGGATTAATAACTGGAATATATAAGACTCTCAAATAAGTAAATAGCAAAAACTAAATAATCCCATTACATAGTGGGCATAAGATCTGAATAGATATTTATCAAAAGAACACATGCAAATAGCCAAGAAGTATATGAAAAAAATTCTCAATATCACTAATCATCAGAGAAATGCAATTTAAAACTATATTGAGATATCATCTCATACCCATTTAAATGACTGCTATAAAAATGACAATATATAAGTGCTGGTGAGAATGTGGTAGAAAGGCAACCCTTGAAACACTGTTAGTGGAATTAATTGTAAGTTAGTACAGCAATTATAAAAAACAACATGGAGGTTCCTCCAAATATTAAAATTATCATATTACCCAAGTATACAACTACTAGGCATTTATGCAAAAAGTAATAAAATCAGTATGTTCAAGTGATATCTACACTCCTATGTTCACTGAAAAATTATTTACAATAGCCAAGACATAGCCTCGATCTAAGTGTCCATCAATGAAAGAATTGTTTGTTTTAAATGTGATACATATACGCAATGGAATACTATTCATCCTTTGCCAAAATGAAATTCTGTTATTTGTGACAACATGGAGGAACCTGGAGAACATTACGTTACGTGTAATAAGCTAGGCACAGACAGACATACTGCATGATTTCACTTATATGTTGAGCGTAAAAAAGTCAAACTTACAGAAACAGAGAATAAAATGGTGTTTACCAGAGACTGTGGGGCAGTGGTGCTGAGGACATATTTGTCAAAGGATAAAATATTTTCATTAGATAGGAGGAATAAGATCAAGAGATTTATTGTATGCCTTGGTGCTACAGTTAATACAATATATTGTATACTTGAAAATTGCTGAGGAAGTAGATTTTAAGTGCTCTCAACACACAAGGGGTAATTCATGTGTGAGGTAATTCATATGTTAAATTGCTTGATATAGCCATTCCACAAAGTATATGTATATGAAAACATTATATTGTACATCATAAATATATACAATTTTACTTGCCAATTAATCTACAAATTTTTTTTTAAAAAATGAAAATTATAAAATCTTATCACATAGGAGTAAATAAGGGTGAGGTATGTAGGAGGAGATCACCATAATGGAGATGGATATTTTATCCATGATATTGATTTAGAACTGCTGCAGGATGATAATTACTAAAAGGAGCCCTGACTTTTAGTTCATTTTATTCTTTTTAAAAAATCTTCTACTGAACACATATGCTACCTCAGCAGTGGACCACATCCCATAGCCATGTCCAAAAGCCGCTGTCAAACAGACACAAATTTATAACTGTTATCTCAATTTAGGAAGTTTTAATATCATAAAAATAGAATGTCTAACAAAAATCATATATACATCTAAAACCATTTCAACTCAAATCCAAAGATTATTCTAAAACATTTTTGCTTTGGTATTGAAAAATTATTTCAAATTTCATATGATAGAGTAAATAGTAGTAAAAGCCAATGCTATTTAAAAATTAAGAGTATAATTGGCTTGTAACATATTAAAATATTTTAATCACCATTTTCAAATCAATGTGATATTAGCATAGATAATTAGATAAGCAAATCAAAGAAAAAAATGAATAGTTCAGAAATAGATGGGAACACTTAGGAGAATTTTGCTGTATGAAAATAACTAGTTTGCACAATGAACTGATGGAAGTTTCCTAATGGAATTTTACATTATTAAAATCAATTAAAAACCTGCCAGTCTCTGAAGAAAAACCTCTCAGCCAGAGAATTTTATTATTAGCTAGATCCAGAGACAGAATCACATGTCTCTAGCAAGTTGGAAAACATCTAGAAAATACCAGAAACACAACTCCAAATGCATAGCAAAAAAAAAAAAAAAAATCCTTCTCACAGGTCAAAGAATGCAGATGGCGAAGCTGGGGACCCTAGGTATACTTCTAATATCCAGCATACTTTTCTATGTGCTAAAGGGGAATCAAATTAAAAATTTTGCCTGAATGTTTTCTAAATTGGTTAGTATCCAAATCAGTATTTTCCTGAACCTAAGACAAAAGTCAAATATTACTATTATAGAATAAAGTACAGAAATAAAAGAAAGCAGAAAATATATCAAAAGAGTAAATATTACATCATTATAACTTTCCTCATTACAATTTTTAAAACTTTGGAATTGAAAGCCTCACAATTATTTCTCCACACTGACAACTGCTAGAATGCTGTTGCACTCACCAGGCTTTGCATTTTGTGACACTAAATAGATGTTCACTTTCCACTGAGGTGTGGGTAGGTAGAATTAAGACATATTTGTCACTAGAATTGCTATTATAGAGTTAGATTGATGTTAAAATCACTAGATTAGTAAAACTTCCCTCATCTCTAGTATAAATTGAGTAAAGTAAAAGTATTTATCTGGTATCTTGTTTACCCTTGAACTTAAGAACTTTAAGAACTTAAGAGATTCAGACAGTAGTGGTAACGCAAATTCACTATTATATGAATATATATATATATATAAAGATATAAAGATGTGAGATATATATATGAATAAATATATATATACATATATGTGTGTATATATATACACACATGTATGTATGTGTGTGTATATATATACACATACATATGTGTGTGTGTGTGTGTATACTTTTCTAATGCCTTTCTGTGCTTTTGTTGGTTTGCAGAGTCAGTCAGAAAAGACTAGCCGTTACTCATTGGAGGTGCAAATTAAGTAAGGGAGCAATTAGCTTTATGATCACAAAATTATCTCTGAATTGTCTCTGCATCTTACCTTCGTTATGTAAACAAAAAGTCTTCTTGGGTATGAATTAAATAATAGTTGATGTTGAGGGATATCAGGAAAAAATTGTATTCTTTAACTTATCATCCATTTGAAACTCCAAATATTGTAGCCAAGGCAAAAGCAGAATTTGGCTGAATTCTGATGTCAAAGAAAATGTCTGGAGATTCCCACTGAAAACTGAGGTTTATCTCCATGTCTAATCTTACCGTGGCTGTGAAAATGAGATAGAAAACATATTCTTACTCCTATGATAACAACACTTATACTCTGATTATCAAATTGAAACTCACTTACCTCAAAAGCTTAAGTTTTGATTCTAAGGAAGACTTGTCTCACCATTCAGAGAGTTGATTACCCAATACTAATTACTAAATGCTAACCTTGTTCTTGGGTTAATTTTTGCATGCAATATGCTGCCTGGTAATACTTTGTTTATATATTTACTTTTCGTATCAGATTATGATCCCATTAAGATAAAAAAATGAGTACACTGCAGCTCAATACATTCCTGTTAAACTGAGGAAATGAAATCGAGAATTTCATCTTTCTAGTATGTGTCAAAGTGTTCTGATTAACCTGTGTTACGTAGAGATGTATTAAATGATAAAAAGATTCTTGTAGCCAAAATAAAGCAAAAGATGGCATAATATTTAAATAAAATGTGTTTATAATATTTAAATAAAATAAAATATAAAATAAAATGTGAAAAACCCTCAAATAGGTTTTCCACAGTGGTTCAGCTTTCTGGTGACAAGCTGTAGTTACATCTCCTGTGGGGTGATCCCAGCCCTTGGAATTCTAATTTTTTCTTTGTGTTAAATAAAATAAAATCTGTCTAACATGACAGAACAACGGATAAGAGCAAAAAATACCATTTTGTTGCTTTGAGGAATCAAAATGCAGTCCCTTGTCATAGATAAAAATATCCTTATTCAATCTACCTTGCAATTTCCTGACAGAAGGGAGTTCTGGCCATCATATCATCTAGAAATTCCACCATGTGCTTTAGTCTGTCGGCTGAAAAGGATTCAATTGATTATGACAGATGGGCATAAAATCTGTCACAGTTCTGATGAATTGATGAGGGAAAAGCTTGACAAATACTGAGAGACAGATTATACCTTGATGATTATTTGTGTGAAGTCAATCATCTGCGTATTGGATACTTACTATAATCTACTAGAGGAAAATTATTATTGACTACTAATTGGCATACATTTTGCTTCCCTTTTGACTTAAAATGTCAATGATAATTTTTAGCCTGAAATGATTATATGTGGAAATACAGGAATGCATCTAATAAAATAATCAACTTTATAGTATACAATTTTAAAAAACCTATCAATATTCCAATATTCATCTCTACCTTATTAATACCAATGTTAGATGGATCTGAAATATGAGAATATAAAAAATATGGCTCAAGTGTGCCTATATCCAGTCAACACTGTACTATATTTTATTATATAAATCTTTTTTTTTTTTTTTTTTTTTTGAGACGGAGTCTCGCTGTGTCACCCAGGCTGGAGTGCAGTGGCCGGATCTCAGCTCACTGCAAGCTCCGCCTCCCGGGTTTACGCCATTCTCCGGCCTCAGCCTCCGAGTAGCTGGGACTACAGGCGCCCGCCACCGCGCCCGGCTAGTTTTTTGTATTTTTTAGTAGAGACGGGTTTCACCATGTTAGCCAGGATGGTCTCGATCTCCTGACCTCGTGATCCACCCGCCTCGGCCTCCCAAAGTGCTGGGATTACAGGCTTGAGCCACCGCGCCCGGCCTATTATATAAATCTAAGAGCACATCTTGACAATTGTTTCCACAAAACTCTCATTTTAAAAAATTATTTGGAAAATTGTATTTACATACCTTTCTAATTTGTAAATTGATTTTAGGAGTTAGCATAGTTAATTCCACATAAAGAAGTAATATAAAAGGACATGCAGTTTTTAAATTTTTACAGTGCCTAAAGTATACTCTATAGTTTTTATTTTGCTTGGCTGATGTACTTCAGACAAGCAAAAAGATGCCTGCATAAGGTCTGAGTCTTACACAATTCAGTTTTGAGTTTTGATCATCCCCACATCGTAGAAAATGTGTCCCTTTTTAAAGAATCCCTAATTTCAAAATGTTCTCCTTAACATTTACTGACATAGCCAAGGGGTGTGTGTGTGTGTGTGTGTGTGTGTGTGTGTATTTGTGTGTGTGTATGTAAGGGTTTTTTTAATTTCTCCCCTTAACTTCACATGTTAAGTGATACAGAGCCAATTGCTCTCAAATTTCTCCTCGCTCTTTGCTCTGCCTTTTCGAGCAGAGGGCCTGGCCTTTGCTGATTAGTTTTCCTTGGCTGCAGTTTTAGCTGGCTTCCATCTTGTTTGGAGTTAATGAGAGGCACCAGCAGCAGACGATAGGGTGGTCAGAAAAGGTGAGGCCATCAACTTCAGTCTCCCTCAAATAGGTTTTCCACAGTGGTTCAGCTTTCTGGTGACAAGCTGTAGTTACAACTCCTGTGGGGTGATCCCAGCCCTTGGAATTCTAATTTTTTCTTTGTGTTAGCAACTTGGGAGATTTAGTGTTTTTCTGCTATTGCTAATCTCTGAGTATGATCAGTTTCCCCATGTATCTTCTCAGCTCTTCTATCACTTGTGTGACTAGTTCTCCATTAAATTCCCTATGTTATAAATACTTTGAGTTATTTCTCTTTTTTCTGAGAGGATTCTGAATGACAGATATTCCAACTGAAAAAAAGTAGTAGCAGCTACCTTGACTGGCAGGTTGAAATGTATCTTAAGGTTACATGGTTGTAATTCAGTGCTAGAATCAAATATAAATGCATGCCATGGATGAGGATAGTATATGTAACTGCTCACGTATCAGGTAATGGCTCTTGTAGACATTTACAAATCTGTATAGTCCTTGGTATTATATTTTACCATCACAATACTTCTGGTATTGTAATGTACACTCTGAATAGTTCCCTCTCAAACAGATCACAAATTTCCATTGTAAAAGTTTTTGAAGCTCAAGGCCCTGACTGCCTTAAGACCATCTCATTCTTAAACTCATGAAATTTCTTTTTCACATTCTGACAAATATTAGAAATGAGAATAAACCTCTCTTAGTTTTCTGTTGCTGCTGTGACACATTACATCAGTGGGTTTAAAAAGCTCAAATGTATTATCTTATAGTTCTGGAGATTAAAAGTCTTACTGGATTAATATCAAAATGTTGACAGGGCTACATTCCTTCTGGAGGTTCTGGGGGAAAATGGATTCATCATACCTTTTAGTTCCTAGAGACTGCCTGCATTTGTTGGCTTGTGAAGCCCTTATGTCATCAAAGTCAGCAATTGTATCTCTCTAAACCTCTGCTTCTGTCCTCTGACACCCTTCTCTGATTTTGACCCTCTTGTCTCCCTCATTTAAGAATCCTTATAATTACAAAGGGCCTATCCAGATAGGATTATGTCCTCATTTCAAGATCCTTAGATAATCATATTCATAAAATCCTTCTCTCTCTTTTTTTATATTCCAACAGGAATAGCAATAATGACCTGTAAAACTCTTCTTACCATGTAAAGTGAAACTTACAGTTTCAAGGATTAGGACAAGAACATCCTTGGGAAGAGACATTTTTTCCACCAGTCACGGAATCTAAATTTATTTGAAAACACATTACTTTTGTTGTTATTGCTATGGGCCCTTAATAAAGATGCTTCTCGTTATTAGAGCATAAGGCAGGACTTATTTAACCCCTAAATACAACACAATATAAAAAAAAAACTGTTCTTATCCTTGCTAGATAGAGACTCTAAGGCAAGAATTATGTTTTTCCAGAGTTATGATAGAACTGACAGCATGAATTTGCTCCATTACGTCTCTATTACTTGCAGTAAGATGGGATGGGGAGAAAAGAACCAAGATATCTAACTTGTTTGTGAGGATTAAAAAGTTCCTTACTTTGTATAAAGACTAGTCTTGAAGCAGGTCCTTGGGGGGCATCTTGTATTTCAGATAAAATGAAGTGTCTAGATGGTAATGTAGTCTGTTGCAGAATGCCTGCTGAGCTACCTTTAATACTTTGATGCTGGGATATGTTAATTCTTTCAGAGTAATCTAAGAGAACACTGAAAATGAAGGAGGAGGTAAAATGTAAAATTTTAAACATTTTTTAAAATGTTTAAAAATCAATGGACGAGATCAACTTCCAGTTTCTGGCCCACCACCTAAAAAGCTTGGAAATAAACACTTCATTCCCACAAGTAAAACGTTGAACAAGTTAAAAAATAAACTTAGATCCATTAGAAAAGTGAGGTCACAGGACAAACCAAAGCCCCCAAATTTGAAGAGATAGACAGGAGAATACAGAGAATCACAACTTAATGAAGCAAACATTTGTAAGGAAAAAAGCTCAAAAGAAACTAGTACTGGACTAGGAGAGCCTAAGCTGTAAATGCAAGTTGCTGGAAGCTAACAAGGAACAAGTCTGAGAGTTAAAATCTCCAGGAAGGCCCAGTCATGGAGACTGGGAATGGGGACGTGCGTTTTGTGTGTGTGTGTGTGTGTGTTTCTTTCTTTTTTTTTTTTTCTTTCTTTCTTTTTTTGAGTTTTAGCTCCAGGCGCTCTACTAGGTTGTCACAGTGAAGATCAGAGAGAAACATCTCCTTGTTCTTCCTGCAGGAAAGGACAACAGTAACCATGTTGAAATAATCGTGAGCATTCTGTTCTTCTTAACAAGGCTTTCCCTCAAGAGTATTTTATCAGAAAATAACCTTTTGGGGATTTATCAGATTCAAAGAGATCCAAAGGGAAAGAAAAATTTCAACTCCATTTCACTCTAGTTATCCTTCTAAGTGGTGAAAAAATATCTGAGAAGCACTTGTGAAGTTCACAGCTCAGGAGACCAAACCTACTAAAAGACTACGACCTAATCATATGACTATACAATGTTTTCCCTTCCCTAGGACATTATCACTACACCAATGAAAGCCTATGTACCAGAGTCTCTTTTACTTAATACATCATGTCCAGGTTTCAACAAAAATTACAAGGCATACTTAAAGGCCAAAACATTTTTGATGAGATGCAACAAGCATCAGAACTAACCTCAAAGATGTAAGTGATATTGGAATTATGAGACCAGATTTTTTTTTAAACTACACCTAATATGCTAAGCATTCTCATGGAAAAAGTAAATAACATGGAAGAACAAATGGATAATATAAGCAGAGAGATGAAAATTCTAAGAAAGGATTTAAAAAATGTTAAAGATCAAAAGCACTGTAAATAAAATAAAAATGCCTTTGATGGGCTCATCAGTAGACTTGACACAACTGAAGAAAGAACCTCATAGGATAAAAATACATCAGTGGAAATATCTAAAACTATAAAACAAAGAAAAAAACTGAAAGATATACAAGAACAGTGGAACAACTACAAAAGGTGTAGCATATACATAATGGGAATACCAGAAAAAGAGACAGAATAAAATAAAAGAAAGAAAGATAAAACATGTTTGAAACAAGAATAACTGATAAATTATTGTGATAACCATCAAACTCTGAACTACAAATTCAGGAAGTCCAGAGAACAGCAAGCAAGGTAAATGCCAAAAACAAATAAACAAACAAATAAACAAACAGTTGAACACAGTGGCTCACACCTGTAATCCCAGCACTTTGGGAAGCTGGGGCCAACGGATCACCTGAGGTTGGGAGTTCAAGACCAGTATGGCCAACTTGGCAAACCCCATCTCTACTAAAAACATAAAAAGTAGCTGTAACTGAGTGTTGTGGCACAATCCTGTAATCCCAGCTACTTTGGAAGCTGAGGCATGAGAAACACTTAAACCCAGGAGGTGGAGGTTGCATTCAGCCAAGATCATGCCACTGCACTCCAGCCTGGGTGACAAAGTAAGACTGTGTTACAAAAACAAACAAATAAAAAACAAAAGACCCTACACCTAGGCATATTTTAACTACATAAAAGTGGAGATAAAGAGAAATAACTTTTATTGAAAGAAGCCAGAAAGGGAAAAAATGCCTTACTGATAAAGGAGCAAAATAAGAATTACTTTCAACTTCTCCTTATAAATCACGCAGGCAAGAAAAAATTAGAATGAAATATTTAAAGATTTAGAGGTGAAAAACACCAACCTAGAATTTCATACTCTGCAAAATTAGCCTTCACAAATGAAGAAGAAATAAAGACTTTCTCAGATAAATAAAAATTGAATTTTTTTGCTAGTAACTCTACCTTGCAAGAAATGTTAAATGAAGTTCTTCAGAGAGAAAGAAACAGAGATAGATCGTAAATGTAAATCTACATAAAAAGAAAGAGCACTGGAGAAGAGATAAATAATGGTTAAATAATAAAAACACTTATTTTTCTTATTTTTTTAATTTTTTAATTATTTTTCTTATTCTTAACTGATTTAACAAAAATAATTATAATGGCAACAATGTATTTGATTATATATGTTTATACATGTAACTAGATATAGATATGTTTATGTATACTTACAAATACAAGAATTGAATGATCGCAATGATTCCAGGAAAAAGAGGGAGGAAATTAGAAATACATTATTATTATTTAGTACTTGTGCTACCTGTGAAAGGAGAGGAAATAGAATAATGCAAAATGCTGTATTAAAACCATAAAAGGCAGAAAAAGAGTAGATAACAAAAACAGTGACAAATAACAAAGACATTAAATAAGAAACCATAACAATATAGTAAATATAAATCCAACTATATCAATAGTCACTTTTTATTTAAAAGGTAAAAATATTCTGTTTAAAAGACAAAGTCAAAGTGGGATAGAAAAACAAGACAAACTATATGCTGTCTACAATAAATTGACTTTAAATATAAAGACATACAGAGATTGAGAGCAAACGATGGAGAAAGCCACAGTATACTAAGACAAATCAAAAGAAAATGAGAGTAGCTACATTAATTTTATAGTACCGATGTCAGAGCACGGAACATTATCACAGCTAAAGAATGGGATTACATGATGATAAAGGGGCCAATTTTCTAAGAAGACATAATGACAGTACGCAAGTCCCTAACACCAGAGCTTCAAAATATATGAGGAAAAACGTATAGAACTGCAAAGAGAAGACACTACTATAATTGGAGACTTCGACATTGCTGAATCATCAAATGGGTAGAGACAGCAGATAGAAAATGAGCAAAGATATAGCGTAACTCAACAGCATCACCATCAACTGGATACAATTACCTATAGACGAGTTAATTCAGTAATATTAGAATATGTATTTTATCAAACTCATATGAATATTCACCAAAATATACCGCAGGGTTATAAAACAAATCTTAACAAATTTAAAAGAATAGAAATTATACAAAGTAGGTTTGCAGACCACAAAGAAATTGCACTAGAAGTTAATAGCAGAAAGATGACTGGAAAAATCCTCAAATACTTGGCAATTAAAAATAATACTTATAAATAATACATGGATTACAGGAATCTTTAAGTAAATTTAAAAATATATTTCAAACGAAGTTAAAATACAACATTAAAATGTGTGGAAAAGCAGTGCTGAGAGGAAACTTCATAGTATTGAATGCATACGTTAGAAAAAAAGAAAATAAGAAAATACTAAAATCACTAATCGAAGCTTCCAAATTTAGGCAACTAGAACAAAAACAAGTTAAACAATATGTTCTTATGCATCAGCAATGAGCAAGTAGAATTTAAAATATAGAATACGGTACCATTTATATTAACACTCCCTGAAAATGAGACACTTAAGTAAAAATCTAAGAAAATATGGACAAAATCTACCTAAAGACAACTACAAAACTGTTGAATATGAAGAGCTAAGTAAATTGAGAGATAGTCCATGGTTAAGGATATAAAAATTAAATATACTCAAGATGTCATTTTTTCTCAATTTGATGTATAAATTCAATACAATCCCAGTGAAAACCACAACAAGTTATTTTGTGCATATTGAAAAATGTATTCTAAAGTTCATATACAAAGCAAGTCTCAGAATAGACAACACTGTATTAAAGGAGAACAAAATCAGAAAACTGACATTATCTGGCTTCAAGACTTACTAAACTGCTCAAGTAACCAATTCGGTGAAGTATTGGCAATAAAATAGACTAATAGATCAATGGGTCAGAAT
Source organism: Chlorocebus sabaeus (assembly GCF_047675955.1). Lineage (NCBI taxonomy): Eukaryota > Metazoa > Chordata > Mammalia > Primates > Cercopithecidae > Chlorocebus > Chlorocebus sabaeus. The sequence continues at coordinate 72,703,644 of NC_132915.1, read as the reverse complement.
AGAGAGTCCAAAAAGTTAGATAAACACAAATGCAATGAACTGATTTTGACAAAGGGATAAAGGCAATACAAGGAGAAAAGAAAACGTTTTCAGCAAATGCTGCTAGGACAAAAGGATATTATTATACTAAAATGACAAGAAACAAGAAAAATGAATTAAGATGCAGATCTTACAACCTTCACTACAATTTAGTCAAAATGAATCATCGGATTAAATGTAAAATTCAAAACTGTAAAACTTTTAGGAGATAACATAAGAGAAAGACCTAAATAACCTTGGGTATGGCTTTGAGTTTTTAGATACAGTGCCAAAGGCATGATACACAAATGAAATATTTGATAAGCTGAATTTCATAAAAACTAAAAATTTCTGCTCTGTGAAAGACACACTCGAGGTAAGATAAAGACAAGCCATAGACCAGCAGAAAATATTTGTAAAATGTGAATCTGATAAAGGACTACTATCTATTAATAAATATACAAAGAACTTTTATAATGTAACAGTAAGAAAACAAACCACCTAATTACAAATTGGGCCAAAGACTATAACAGACTGGGATTCAAAATACTATGAACACCAATTGCTGGGGAACGTATGGAGCCACAGGGATTCTCATCCATTTCTGGTGAGAATACATAGTCTTTGGAAGACAATTTGACAGTTTATTTCAAAAGTAGAAATAGTCTTACCATAATGTGTCCAGAGTTGGTTCATTCCAGTGGGTTCTTGGTCTTGCTGATTTCAAGAATGAAGCCATGGACCTTTGTGGTGAGTGTTATTTCTCTTAAAGGTGGCACAGACCCAAAGAGTGAGCAGCAGTAAGATTTATTGTGAAGAGTGAAAGAATAAAACTTCCACAGTGTGGAAGGGGACCCAAGCAAGTTGCTGCTGCTGGCTGGGGTGGGCAGCTTTTATTCCCTTATTTGTCCCCACCCACACCCTGCTGATTGGTCCATTTCACAGAGTGCTGATTGGTGCATTTACAATCCTTTAGCTAGACACAGAGCACTGATTGGTGCATTTCTACAGAGTGCTGATTGGTGCATTTACAATCCTTTAGCAAGACACAGAGTGCTGATTGGTGGGTTTTAACAGAGTGCTGATTGGTGCATTTACAATCCTTTAGCTAGACATAGAGCGCTGATTGGTGCATTTTTACAGAGCTCTGATTGGTGTGTTTACAGTCCTCTAGATAGAAAGAAAAGTTGTGCAAGTCCCCACTCAACCCAGGAAATCCAGCTGGCTTCACCTCTCAATAAGATCCAGCAATCAACTTTTTAATGTTTATGTAAATGCATGAAAAACTTATCCACAGAAAAACATGTACAAAAATGTTTATATCACCTTTATTCATAATTTCTAAAACTTGGAAGCAATCAAGATGTCCTTCAGAAAGTTAATAAATAAGTAAACTGTGGAAACTTCAAGCAATAGAATAGTATTTGGCACCAGAAGGAAATGAGCTCTCTAGCCATAAAATGATATGCAGGATTTTTTTTTTTTTTTTAAACTGAGTTTAACTCTTGTTGCCCAGGCTGGAGTGCAGTGATGCCTTCTTAGCTCCCTACAACCTCTGCCTCTCAGGTTCAAGTGATTCTCCTGCCTCAGCCTCCTGAGTACCTGGGATAACAGGCATGCGTCACCATGCCCAGGAAATTTTTGTATTTTTTCAGTAGAGATAGGGTTCACCATGTTGGCCCGGCTAGTCTCGAACTCCTGACCTCAGATGATCTGCCCACCTCAGCCTCCCAAAGTGCTGGAATTACAGGAGTGAGCCACTGTGCCTGGCCCAATGTGGAGGAATCTTAAATGCCTATTACTAAGTAAAAGAAGCCAATCTGAAAAGGTTACATACTGCACAATTACAACTATATATTCTGAGAAAAGGCAAAACTATGGAGCAAAACTAAGGGTCAGTTATTGTGAGGAGTTAGAGGAAAGAAGGATTAAATAAGCAGTGTACAGAGGATGGTTGGGACAGTAAAATTATTTTTGTATGACATAGAATGGTGGATGCATGTTGTTATATATTTGTCAAAATCCACAGAATGTTCAATACCAACAATAAACTCTAATGCAGTTCATGGACTGTGAGTGATAATTATTTCAATGTAGGTCCCTCAGTTGTAACAAAGGTACCATTCTTTTGCAAGATATTCACAGTGGGGGAGGCTATTCAAATAAAGAGGAAATGGTACATAGGAAATCGCTGTACCTTCCTCTAAATTTGCTCTGAACCAAAACTGCTCTGAAAAATAAGGTTTACAAAAAATAATCATAGAAAAGCTTTAAAACAAGTTCTATCAATCTCCCATAATATCTACCATGTAGTCCAGAGTGGAAAATTCTTACCATACCATATGACTGATCATTCATAGACTCCTACATTAAAAAGAAGGCCTCGTCCTTCATTGGAAAAACTATGAGAAAAAAATAGTTAATAATTCATATTAAAATATTTATCTGGAATAAATATAAAATGTGTATATTTATTATACATAACAAATAGAACACACATTGTGAAGTAACGGTGTTCTTCTGTTACTTTTATCATATTTTTAAGGGATGAAAGAAAATATTTGACAGGTACTTCCTGATTTTTCAACCCTGGGTTTTTTTTTTATGTATTTATTTTTTTGAGACAGAGTCTCACTCTGTCACCCAGGCTGGAGTACGGTGGCATGATCTTGGCTCACTGCAAGCTCCGCCTCCCAGTCAACCCAAGTTTTAATAAATACAAATAGAATCTTAAGACTTTCACCACAGATACTCAGTAAGCACTCACAATGAGGATCTGAGGAATATCTGGCCTACCTCTAGTCATATTGGGACAAATAGATTAAGGAATACAGGTGCCCATAATTTGGGGACATTATAAAAGACTGTAACTGGCAGACTGTCAAATATTATACTTAAAGAGAAAACCACTTGGCTTTGGAAGGCAATACTTTAGTTCTAAAATGAATAATGGGCTTTTGAAGAATATGGTAGCTACCAAAATGGGAACCAAGGAAACAAACTATAATATGTTGAGAAATGTCTACAATAGAGGGAAAACTATTAGACTTTCTTTCTTTCACAATAAATTGGTTTTTATGTTCTAGGTTTTTGTATAAATGTGGTAACAGTGTGTACCTTTGTATGTCAGGTTTATTTTACTCAGGATATTATTTCTGAGCATCATTAATGACATTGCATGAATCATAGCTTGTTCCTTTTTATTGCCGAATAATATTACATTATCTGAAAATCCCAGAGACACCATTTTCCTGTTGATTAAATTTTGGGCTGTCTTCAAATGTTGGCTATTATTGCAAGGCTATTATAAACATTTGTCTATCATCTTTTATTTCTTTATTTTGAAGATTGTTGTTACTTCTTGTAATCTGTTTTATTTAATTTTATATTTTGAAAATATAAATATTTACATGGTACAAAATTCAAAACTATAAGAAAGGAAAAGTTATAGAAGTCCTAGGTTAATCTCATAAACCCTCATTCTATTCCTTGACACCTCTTGTAGGCAAGAATTTTCATCATTTATTATTTTGTGTTTCCTTTGAAAAATAAGTAAACATATGTGTGTATATTCTTCTTCATTTTAAGAAAGAAAAAGTTAGCATATCATATAGATACTTTTGTGCCTTGCTTTTAAAATTTGTCTTAATATCATTTTATAGAGAGGTCTTGCTCAAACTGTTTCTGACTATTTAGTACTTGAATGTGTAGATGCATCAAAATTGATCAGAGCAGTTTTATATGGATGGCATTTGTAGTTTTCCAATATTTTACTACTGAATACTGATAGTAATATTAAAATAAATAATATTATGCATAACTTATTTGGATTTTTAGAGGCATGACTTCACATGAATTTCTATAAGTGGCTATTCTGAGTCAAAGAATAAAAGCAAACATAGATTATCACATATTTTTAATTCTTTGACAACACATTGTGATATCAAACTCTTGAGATGTTAAATATAGAGAAAACTGAGGTATAATGTATGATTGTATTATATTTTCTGTCAATTTTTAGTTTAGTATAAAACATGGAGATGATTCGTGGCTTTTTTAAGGCTATAAAAAGTTTGAACAAGTGTTGATTTCAATATGACAACCAGAAAAAGCAAGATCATCTATAAAATAATAACTTTTTTGAACTTATCGTAGAACTGAGGTCAAAGGGCAGCCAAACATCCATCACTAAAAAGAGCCATTGCTTCCAGAGACAGAAGTTCTGACTTACCTGACAGACAGTGGGTGGAGGAAGCTTCACCCACACACAGACTTTTTCTTTGAAACTACACTGGATTCTGTCAGGAGAGTTTAGGTGTGAGGTAGGAGACGAGAAGATTTTTTTCTCAATGGCAAGTTTCTGGAGGAGGGACAAAAGTCTAATGCCTCCAGGGGAAGGACAGTAAACTTTATTATTACTAAGACATGAGTGAATGCCCAGTTCTAACCCTGGGAGAAAGATAGGATCATCCTTGACCCAAATCACTGAGCTTCTCTTACTTGTAAACAATGAGAGTTATCACAGACAATGAACCATCCCTGAGATCCTAAGACCAAATTACTGCTCAAGGATGAGGTTGAACCTGTCCAAGAAACAGCATCACTCACCTGTTCCCCACTGCTAGACTAGCAAGCTGGAAGTAAAATGCAACAGTGAATACCCAGTTCTAACCCTGGAGGAAAGGTAGGATCATCCTTGGCCCAAATCACTGAGCTTCTCTTACTTGTAGGCAATGAGAGTTATCACGCAAATGAACCATCCCTGAGACTCTAAGACCAAATGCCTGCTTAAGGATGAGGTTGAACCTTCCCAAGAAGTAACATCACTCACCTGTTCCCCACTTCTAGACTACCAAGCTAGAAGTAAAATGCAGCAATAATTCACTGCTGAGTAGCAGGCATGGTGAAAGACCTTCTGTGAAATGCAATTCACATAGGAAAAGCCAAAATCTAAAGGTGGCACAGGGGCAGTGAGGAAAACCATCCAGTAAAACAATACCTGCGTGAGCAAGAGGTAAAGCCAGAGAAATTTGAAGACTGTGGTGTACTAAGGGTAGCAATAGCAACAAAACATCCTAAACCCAGCTCAGTTCCTGACTAAACTTACTCAAATCCCATAGTAGCAGCTTAGCAAAGTAGAGGCACAAAAATGTACTTGAGTTTTTACAGGTTTATGTACCATGTATGCCATTTAATCAAAATGACAAGACACACAAAGTAAAAGCCTTAAGAGACAAAGCAGGCCCCAAGTTCAGAGATGAATTCCATATTAAAACTATCAGGCAGATAATTTAGAATAACTAGGGAAAAGTTTGACAGCATAAATGGGCAGATGTGAAATAGAAGCTACTCAAATAGAGATATAAATAGAAAAAGGAGTAGGGGAAAAACAGCATTAAAGAGGTGAGGGATACTACCATGTATCTAGTAAGAATCACTGAAGAAAAGATGGAGATAAAACAAAAGAAAAATTTGAAGATATAAGGGCCTAGAAATAAGTTCTCTTGTTTGATAGCACAGTATCACAACTATAATTAACAGGAATTTATTGTATTTCAAAATAGCTGCGAGAGAATATTTGAAATTTTCCTAACACAAAGAAATGATAAATACTTGAGGTGATGGATATCCCAATTACCTTCATTTAGTCATTACACATTGTATGTATGTATCTAAATATCATACTGTACTTCATAAATATGTCTAACTCTTATATATCAATAAAAAGCCTAGAGTTTTCAAAAAATAATCACAGATATCAAGCTATGGACCCAACAAGAGAAATTCAAGAATAAATAAAATTTAAAAACCTAAAATTGTGATAGTCAAACACCTGGAACCAAATTAAAAGGAAATATTGAAAGTATTTGGAAGAAAAATATGCTTAGATACAGAAAATCAAAGTAGAATTCTCATTTGAAATTACACAAGCCAAAAAACAATGCAGTGACCTCTTAAAGAGCTAAAAGAATAATGATAATAAAAAGACACCTCTCAATTCTGTATTCTCTAGTTGGCAAAAATATCTTTCAGCTATAGAGGTGAAATACTTTTTCTTTCTGTGAGACAAATGCTGAAAGGTTTCATTATCATCAAAATTGTTTACTAATATGATGATTTTAGAATATAGGTAATGTAAAATATATAAAATAGCACAGAAAATGGGAGGGAGGAATTGAAAGTATAGTACTGCAAAATTCAAGAGTTATATATGAATTAATATATTAACAACATTTTAAAAGCTCTGATAATTCTACTTTGCTTTATTTCATTTATTCAGGCTTTACCATGTATTGTTAAGTTAGCTGAGTTTTGGCCCTACTCCAGTGTTTCTGTATCTCTAAGCTCCTTTTATCTATTCTTACATATTTAATTTGCTTAACTGACAAATACAAGTTTATATATTTTTCACATACAACATGACGCTTAAAATATATAATGTTTAATATATATTTATATAACATAATTATATATACACACACATTGTGGAATGGCTAAATCAAGCTAATTAATGCATTATTAATGCATTACCTCACATAGTTTTTATTTTTTGTGATGAATCATAGAAGTAGAGAGTAGAATAGTGGTTATCAGAGGTTGGATTTTGGGGGTAAGGGGGCAGTTGGAGAGATGTTGATCTAAAGATAGAAAATTTCAGGTAGCTAGGGGAAAAAATTCAAGAGACCTGTTGTACAAAGTGGTTACTACAGTTAATAAAATATGTTGTATTCTAAAAACTTGCTAATAATAGATTTTAAGTGTTGTCATGTCTGAGTTATTGACATCAATTGCCTTCCTTTAATCAACACACTGATGTCTGATGCCATGATCACTGCTAAGAAAATTCTGACATCTTCATTGCCTACATGCACTTTGGTGTCTGGCAAATCATGGATTCTAGGTATATAGTTGTTGAATAAATGAAAAAAATAAAAAGTATTATCGTATTTTATTTTATTATTTTTTTTGAGACAGACTCTTGCTCTGTTGCCCAGCCTGGAGTTCAGTGGCGCGATCTCAGCTCACTGCAAGCTCCGCCTCCCGGGTTCACGCCATTCTCCTACCTCAGCTTCCTGAGTAGCTGGGACTAGAGGCGCCAGCCACCTCGCCCGGCTAGATTTTTGTGTTTTTTAGTAGAGACGGGGTTTCACTGTGTTAGCCAGGATGGTCTCGAGCTCCTGACCTCGTGATCCACCCGTCTCAGCCTCCCAAAGTGCTGGGATTACAGGCTTGAGCCACCACGCCTGGCACCTTATTTTTAATAAAGTAATTTCCATTGCGTTTCTATGGAGTGGCCCTGTTCCTACAACTTTACATAGAGATTGTTCTTTCGAACCACGTCCTTTAGTCATTGTGTTCTGCATGTTTTCATAAACCCCACATGCCAACTCTTAAATCCAACTAAGTGGGTTTGATTCAGGAGGGTCCACTTCAAACCAGGGAGCTGATGTAGCATCAGGTTACGTTGTCTACTCCTAATGCAAGTACCTAGGTCAAATATGTTGAAAACTGAATAGAAAGAATAGAAGCCAAATCGAGGCACTAAGTTCCGCAACAATGTTAGCTTTTATATGTTGTTTTTACTCTTTTTCTGGTTCCTAACACAAAGAATGTTAATGGAATGAATGCAATTCTAGATGTGTTAATAAACATTAATGGCTAAAAGGTTTAAAATGGAAATTGTAATTGCCTGTTTTAGTGCAATCTGGGCTTTAATTGTAACTTTAAATGCTCTTGGTAAATTATTTGAGAGTATAGTTTTTCATTTACTTTTTGTGATTTACCTGAATTAAGCCCAGGCTGCTAATCTCAGCTGTTTATACAAGGCAGAATACAAAGTTTATTTGTTATTCACTGTATAACACTCCTTGACAATTGTTTTAAACTTACAGAAGTTATTAGTATGCTCATTGGGTGTGCTATGGGCATGAAAATTGCTTTCTGAAGCACAAAATACATTGGATTATATCACATGTGTTGAAAATGCGTGTAGCCACAGCAGGTCAGGGAAGCAAAGGGGCCATGCTTGTAGTTTTAAAAGCTATAAATGCATACCTTTGTAGTGGGAAAATTATTTTTGAGAATCACCTTCTTCAAAGAACTACAAAAGTAAGAGATGGATATTGTACCTATCTTGAGAGTTAACTCAAAATGGGCAAGTGAATACTTGGAAAGATTGGAGAAAGGAGAGTCCTCTGGTTCTGTGTCAGTAAGGAACAAAAGACAATAATAACAATTATTTCCCACAAGCACAGAAACTCAAGGACAAATGGGATAATTCCACTTTTCTGGCAAGTAAATCATGACTGATGAAATTTATTCCCTGTTTCTTTTGTATTAAAATCCATTACTAACCCATAAAGAGGGAAGGTTTTCTAATTTTCAGGCAGGATTAAGATGGTTAGGGTCCAATTTAGCAATAGACAACTATGAGAAGATCTCATAGAGATATAATAGTCAGCAAACTTTTTATAAAAGCTGTGCTATTTTAAAGTAGGAAATATTGGTTTGGAGGTTACTGATCTCAGTGATTCTGCTACAGGAAGTACCTGGGTATATAGTACATTTCAGATAGACTTCTGTCTTAGTCTATTTTGTGTGAGTATAGCAGAATATCAGAGAGTGTGTAACTTATAAAAAACAGAAATCTATTATGTTACACCTCTGGAGGCTGGTAAGTCCAAGATCAAGGAGCTGGCATCTAGGGAAGCCCTTCTTGCTGTGTTCCCTCATGGCAGAATGTGAAAGGGCAAGATGGGTATGAACTTTGTATTCTTGGCAGAAAAGCAGAGGAGAGGGAATTCACTTCTGCAAGCCCTTTTTATATCAGCACTAATCCATTTGTAAGGGTAAAACCTTCGTTATCTAAACACCTCCCAAAAGGCCCAACCACCTAACACTGTCGGAGATTGCATTTCCAACACACGAATTTTGGGGGAAACTTCAGACCATAGCAATTCTCGAGTAAAAACTACCAATAACTATGGGTTTATATTATAAACCAAAAAATGTCTGAGACAGGTCTTAATCAATTAAGAAGTTTATTTTGCCAAGATTAAGGACATACCTGAAACAATAAACATGGAATCACAAAAAGAGTCTGTGGTCTGTGCCTTTCTCCAAAGATGATTTTGAGGCTTCAATATTTAAAGACGAAAAGTGTACTAAAGGAGAAAGAAGGAGAAGGTAGGGGAGTAGTCAATCACATATTCCTGTCTCACTAAGCAAATGAGCATGTTACACAAAATAAAGTAAACATAGAGTAGCTACTTGTGGAGGTATTTAACCTTTCATCTGTAGTTATCTGCTTAGGAACAAAAGGAAGGTCAGCCTATTCCATGATTCATCTTTCAGCTTAACTGTTTTCTTTTGGCATAGGGAATTGGGGGTCCAATGTTTTTATTTTTCTTTGACAATATTAATAGATGGTTCCTCAGTTCCCACCTATTCCTTCGGGAAATAATAAAGCTTAATCTCCCAAAATTACCACTGTAGGCATATTCATCAGCAAATCAAGATCTGAGTAGTTTGTAAAGAGTTTTTATTCTAATTACCTTTTTACATGAAGAAGAAATAAGGAAAAAGTGACTTTTATTTTTGTTTTCTATTACTGCTATGAAATATACTACAAATTTATTACCTTACAGTTCCATATGTGAGAAGTTCAACACAGGTTTCACTGTGATGAAATCAAGGCATCAGTTTGACTATGTTCCTTTTAGGGGACTCTAGAAGATAATATGTTTTATTTGCTTTTCTAGCTTGTAGAGGTCAGTAACGTTCTTTGACTTATGGCCTTTATTTCCTGTCTTCAAAGTCAGCAACACTGTATGTCTCTGATCATTTTAACATCACATATCTTTCTGTCTCTGACTTTAGGTAGAAAAGGTTATTTTAAGGATTTATGTGATTTTACTGGGCCCACCAAAATGATCCAGGAGTATCTCCTCAACCCAAGGTCTTTAATCACACCTGCAAAGTCACCCTTTTCTATGTAAAGTAACATATTCACACGTTCCAGGGATTTGAACATGGGCATATTTAGGGGTTCATTATTCTGCTTACTACAACTTTCCTAAACCTCAATAGTTAATGAAGGTCAGAGCTCAGATAATAAGTCTAACAATTTTCAGTCACATGTACGACACTATAAATTATTTAAATCACCTGAATGAGAAATAATGGTTTAAAATATTACTATTTTCTATCCTAGATGGATTATTTTAGAGGAGAAAAAATAATCTTTCCCTTGTTATTGGCAAAAGATGTACAAGGTCTTCTACATTTATCGTAACTGAACATTTTGTAATAGTGTAGCCTTCCAGCTGAGACTCTTAGGGACTAATAAATGAGAACACATTTGGAAGTTCTGTGCAGGAAATATGCAATCAAAATGGAGCTCAGCAGACAAGAGCCAGCGACATAACAGAGCTTCATATGGCCAGTGGATAATGTGCTTCTGAAGACTTTTGCAGAAAACAGGTATTTTGTGAATAATACTTAGTAGTTCATTAACATAACTCCTCTTTTATGACTGACAGATCATTACAGTCTTGCAAACATGTGGGATTTCTTTGCATTTATATTTGCTTGATCTTGTTGAGGGGCTGGGAAATTTCAGGGCAAGGGGGTACTACTGACACTTGAAATTGTTACTAAAAAGGGAAGAGTAGAAAGCAGAGAAAGAGAATTAAATAAAACAAAGAAACTGAGCCACAGGTGGCCATCTGATCATAACTTACTTGTAGAAATCTTGGAGAAGACATTATTTTTTTCCACAAGACCTCAAATGTGTATTTAAACTAATCTTATCTAACTGATAAGAAATAGGGTAATCCTAGATGAGAGCTGGGTTGCAGGCGTTTGTGCCTTTTATGTTTTGGACTTTCTTTCTGTTTTTGCTGGGTTAAATTAATATTCAAGAATCTTTTGGTTGGTATTTGAAAGCAAGTTTATTCCCTCCAACCATATAATAGCTACCTAAAGAATTACTAATTGATAACAAAGCATTGCATTTCATTTTTGTTTGGAGTGATTTCACATTGCCATTACCTAATTAGGCTGTGTGTGTATGCTTTTACTTTCATTAGTCCATTTTCCCCTTCTGTTATCTTCTGGATATACAATGACGAATTAAAGAGATATGTTTTTCAATGTTTTGGAGCTTATATTCTAATGAACAAGACCGAACAAAAGTAAAAACAACCATGGCATAAGGCTATAAAAGAAAACTAAATGTATTTTGACGCAATGATGTGAGCAGAATTTAGTAATAGAAAAGTTAAGAAAGTATTGAAGGTGTTTCTAAAATGTCTTTCATGTGTTTAAAGGTACAAATATGACCACTAGATATATATGATTTCATACAAAGAGATATTTTGGAATAAATGGAGATTACCTTTCTTTTCCTTCTTTACCAGAATATACTCCATGGCTGGTTGTGTTTTTCAGTTTTTATAAGGTACTTCATACTTAGCACCATAACTAGCTTATAATTATGTAGATAATACATGTCTTCATATAATATTAAATAAAAATAAGGCACAAAGAGCTTAATAGGTTTGTTCCAATCAAATTAGAGTCTTTTTTGTTTTGTTTTTTTGAGATAGAGTCTCTTTTTTTTTTTTTTTTTTTTTTTGAGAGGGAGTCTCGCTTTGTCGCCCAGGCTGGAGTGCAGTGGCCGCATCTCAGCTCACTGCAAGCTCTGCCTCCTGGGTTCAGGCCATTCTCCTGCCTCAGCCTCCCGAGTACCTGGGACTACAGGACCCCGCCACCATGCTCGGCTAATTTTTTGTATTTTTAGTACAAAAAATTCACCATGTTAGCCAGGATGGTCTCCATCTCCTGACCTCGTGATCCACCCGCCTCGACCTCCCAAAGTGCTGGGATTACAGGCGTGAGCCACCGTGTCCCGCCTTTTTGAGACAGAATATCTGACTCTGTCACCTAGGCTGGAGTGCAGCGGGGTGATCTTGGCTCACTGCAGCCTCTGCCTCTCAGGTTCAACCAATTCTCCTGCCTCAGCCTCCGGAGTAGCTGGGACTACAGGCACGCACCACCACACCGGGCTAATTTTTTTTTTTTTTTTAGTAAATACGGGGTTTCTCCATGTTGGCCAGGATAGTCTTGATCTCCTGATCTCATGATCTGCCCACCTCAGCCTCCCAAAGTGCTGAGATTACAGGCATGAGCCACCATGCTCAGCCTTAGAGTCATGTTTTGACCATAGCCTTTACCCTCCTCAATACAGTTTACTGAGATCGCCTGTTGATCTCTTTTTACTTGGCGGTTTATAATTACCACTTGGCAGTGATAATCATAAAATTTTTTCAAGTGCCTAAAAATTTAATTAATTTAACATAAAATATATTGTAATTGTAATTATTTTGTTTTAAAAAATTCTGACTCAGATGCTGTTATTTAACTGTACCTTTAAATACACTGATGTAATACACTCTCAAAAATAAGAAAGAACGTATTCATTGAGACTCACATATATTTTTAAGTGAGCTTTTAGATTAATTATATCATAGGTAAATTAAAAGAGAGGAAAGATTTTCTCTGCCAAATCACCACTTTGGTCTTGTTAAAGAAAAGAAGCAGAAGAGAGAAAAGTAGGAAAATTGAAGAGAGAAGTAAGAAAGACTGAGGAAAGAAGTAGAACAATAAGAATAGAATCTGTAGGATAAATGGCAATGAGTAATGAGAGATGAGGGGATGGGGAAACATGTTTAGGAAAAGATAAAAATGAATTAGAACATAAAATCATCTTCATCTAACTCTGAACTACTCAAATACACACTTTAGTAGTATGTGGGAGAGTCAGAGAGTGTGGCTAGATAATGTCATCTATCCTGACTTATTTTTCTTTATATAGATTATCGCTTTCCAGAAACTTAATTTCTTTCACCATGTTGATTGTCATGGACTCCATTGTTCTCTATCCCCTTAATTCTGACAACTTTTGTGACTGAGATTTAATTACAGATATAGTCACTATCTCATACCATAACAGTTGAAGAGGCGCACACTGTGATTCGCTAATTTTGAAGTTTTCTTTGTTTTATAACTTAGAATTTGTTGAAAATAAAATAAGACAAGAAGTGCTTTTTATTGGGGTGCCATAGGCAGATAAAACAATATCTAAAAGAAACAGAGTGCATTTTCTAAGTACATATTTTATTTTCCTATGTTGTTGTTCATATTTGAAATATGTTATTAATATGTGTAGCATATGAATTGTATTTAGTTAGATTCTAAAGCACAAAGGTTTATATAACTTTATAATGTAACCTAGTATATATTTTCTTTTTCTATTTGGTCCTTGAGCCATATTTAATATCAGTTGTGACAGGGCTAATATGCAAATTTATATTTTCTTTCTTTTGTTGCAGAAGAAAAAACTAAATTAATTTTAATATATCACTTACATTTTGGTTATTTATAAGACCACATACTTACATTAATTTTAAATTAGTAATAAATGTAGAACTAAATAAGTACAGTGACAAGAACTAAATAAGTACAGCTTACAAGAATGCTTCATATGAGAATCTATGTGAAAAAAACACACAACATTTTACAATAACTAATTTTGAAAGTGTTCAGGAAATGTGTTCTCCAGATAAAGCTTTCATCAACATTACAATAACTGTGTCAAGACATTCAGTATGGCAAGAATTTGTTCCTGTTGTGTCCTGCAGATTGACAGCTGACTTCACCTGATGTCAGGTGAAAGCAAAGCACACACAAGAAAAATTGAACAATGTTACATCTTTAGTTTACTGATGCAGCTGGAGAAAAAGATATTTTCTTGGAAGAAAATGTACAAAAGGGATCTAAGTGGGAGAATATCTGTAATGATAAATGAAATTGCATGGTCTCTGTGGCCCATAAAATTGGATTTTATTTTATTCTAATTTGTTTTTGATTTAAAATTCCTAGCACAAATAAAAATCATAAAAGGATAAGAAGCTTTAAAAGAACAATTTGAGTATCTTTATTATATGAGGTTTGACCTTAGTAGTTCTTTATTGAACTATGTAACCATTTTATCATTACTGGGAAAAGCATATTGAATCTTTAAGATGAAAATATTGTAGGAAAACCGTATAAATTACTTGCTCACCTAACTCAGCTTTAAAATAATGTTTGCATAAACTGACACGTTCATTCTTCGCTAATATAACTCCCTGAGAGCAAACATTCATATTAACTACTCATCTATGTCATCTATAATTTTGTTACTTACAGTTAACTAAGAGTGTAACATAATCAGTAATGTTTTAAAATGTGTAATATGCCAGTTAACTGTGAAAAAGATGAAATATATATATATATATATATATACACACTTTAATAGATTCTGTAGATACTACAAAATGACAATTTTTCAATGGATTTATAATTGTGTGTGACAAATGACATGATTTGCCAGCTGTGGGAATTAAGGGTATGACGTTTCCTCAAATGTTTCGTTCAATGTCAGGTATATAAAAAAGGAATTAATTCAGATAAAAATGAAGAATTGAAGGGACTCTAAACTATCTCACAAGACGAATTATGGAAGGCAGCATGGCATTTTAAAATAGCAAATGTGGCCTCACAAGGGAATTAGGTGTATCTCTTCAGTATTTGAAAGCCTGTCATGAGCAAGGGGATTAATGTCTGTTTTAGATAAGTATTTCAAATATAGATTTTCATTTAAGTAAAGGCAAGGTTTTATGCCAGAGGGATCCAAGTATGTCTGCTACCTAAGATAATGAGTATCTAGTGTCTGTAGATATTAAAGAATTGAGTCAATATATGTTAAAGATGAATGTTTTGGAAGAAATTTAAGTCATCTAGGCAATGTCTATCTAGTGGTATTGGAACGAATTTTACTTTCTTACTCAATTTGAGCAACTGGATGGCCCAAACATACGATATTGACATAATTCTATAGTAACGTATATTTATAAATTATCCACTGCTTTGATTGTATTGATTGAATCAATGAGTCACAATGGCAGTTTGAAGATTTAGACTTAACTGATATGATATGCACGTAGAAATTTTTAAAGAACACAAACTAAGCAGAATATGAACCCCTTTATGACAAAAACTTTTCATTTGCTTAACGTGCAACTGTAAGCTCAAATTGACGATGCTAGTTAGAAAACTTACCAACATAGTTCTTTAGAAAGATAATGTATTTTTGAAATCATCCATATCTAGGTTACAGTTTCAGTGCTAGCATTTGTCAGCTGTTGCCTATATCCCTTTGATGGATTATAAACTGAATTTAAATGTGAAGATAAATTTAAATTATATATGTAAATGTTCTATGTCATATCTGACATGTATTACATGTTCAAAAATGTTAATTTTATTTTATATAAGTTTAACTGAAATTATTTTGTCTTCTAGCAGGGAAAACTAACGATTTCATGAATAATTTCCAACATGTAAGAATACAATTTAACACTCTTAGACAATAATGCCCACTAAACTTAATTCTACTTCTTTAACCACCCCTGAGCCCATCCACATCTTATGGAGACCAGGCTACACTTGTGGAAGCAAAACTTATTTGTAATTTTCTCCTTTCTACCTATTGAGTTATAAGGAATTGAATATAAACCACATTATGTCAACTCTAAATTACAGCTCTGCCCAATTAGACCAAATGCAAACTGTCAATGCAGGATCATCCAGTACTAAACTCCACCAGAAATAACTCATTGTCTCTGCAGTTATGGCTTATGCCATCACTTCTTAAAACTAACAGAACATTTACCATCCTCCTGCTAAAAATTTCATTCGTTTCTGGTAGCCTTAATATTTGACAGAAACAAAGAAAGTCTCCTGGGTAAAATGTAGTACTTTTGTAATTGGTTCTGAAGGAAGGAAGAAAGCATAAAGAGGTTCAAATAATTAACTTATTCTTCTCAGTTAGTCACTGGGAGCACATAGACAATAGGCTCTCTTTCCATACAGTAAATATATTTTCCTGCTATATATGTGATATATGTGAGTTATCCCCATTGTAAGATAATACACAAATTTTAATTAGCTTAATACTTGGTATGTCAATTTGATGTGTTTCAAAAAATTGTTGATTATATTTCCACAAATATGAATTCACTAATACTAATTATTCTTTTCATTTTTTATTAGCCTTTGTTGTGTTTGAATGAGAGAGACTGCAATAAACCTTTCATCTATCTCACACATAGCAAGTTTGAATCAATAGATTCACCCAATTATGGACAGTCACTTGGATCTTAATTTACTATATGTTTTATTGTAAATTTTCTATAGTACAAGTACAAAAAGACATGTATAGTCACTTAATTTAAATAACTATGGATTTCTTTAACTTACTTAAATTATTAAGCAACTGTATTTGCCAGCAAGTCTAAATAAGTTTTAGTTAAAGAATCAAAATAAGCTCTTTAAAAGCATACACTCTTCGTTTCCTGACAAACATTACACCTTACTTCTATAAAAACATAGTGGATTTTTGAAATTTTTAAATTTAGAAGTAGAAGAGGGATAAATACACAGTGACTCAAAATACAACTCAATGATTCATCTAACTTTGCATACACTGCCTAGATTAGATTATGTAATTTGATGCCTTCAAATACGATCATGGGGTTTTCTTTCCTGTATCTTTTTTCCTATTTGTTTTTCTTCCTCTCCTTTCCCTTCCATTCATAAATGATTCAATGTTAAATCCATTATTTGGGGCCAGAGGAAAGTGAACATCCTTTGCATGGGTATCGTGGCTTGAGGTGTCAGAGTCCAAGTGGAGTGACAGACATCCACATTGAGAGACTACTTGGGATGGGGTGTCAAAGTCAAATAAGGGTACAAAGTTTATCCATATGGAGAATCAACCTGGCATGGAATTTGTGAATGTAAGTGGAGCGAATAAGGTGTCAATACAGGATGCAACCTGTTATGGGTAGTCAGAGTCCAGGTGGAATTAGGAAAGCGTCCCTCTAGTAAGGGGAATCTGAACCCACATGTACTCAAGAGCTTGTTGAAGAATATGGGTAGCTGGTGCCAGTTGGCAGTGCCACATACAGGAAAAGGGTGGCCTATGCCTAGAGAAGTCCCAACATCAATGGCAGAGCCAAAACAGGGTGAGGAAAGTGTCCAGCAAGGGGGCTACCTATTGTGAAACAGCAAACACAAATGAAATATCCGTATCTGAGGGTGAGTTGTCAGAGCCTGAGAGAGTCGCAGAGAGGATTCATACTGTAAAAAGGCCTAGAGTAGTGTGGCCTATTGGATAATACATGACAGCTCACAGAGGTGGCCTGAAATGGGGTGACAGATTTTGAGGTGGCCTAGCATGAACAGTCAGAACTTAAACAGGGGAGAAGGGTATCATTGTGAAGTTGTGGCCTGACAGGAAGTATCGGAGCTCAAGCAT
Organism: Chlorocebus sabaeus; assembly: GCF_047675955.1. Lineage (NCBI taxonomy): Eukaryota > Metazoa > Chordata > Mammalia > Primates > Cercopithecidae > Chlorocebus > Chlorocebus sabaeus. The sequence goes on along the minus strand of NC_132915.1, from coordinate 72,686,201 downwards.
GGCAAGGGAGGTCTTCACGTAGAGTCATACTGAGACACAGGGTCTTGGAGTATGAACTATGTGAAACACTTTCACAAGGAGGGATACCCTAAGGTGACATTTCAAAGCATGAGGAGGAAGAGGAGGGCATCTATGTAGGAATAAGGCACAACGAAAGGTCCCAGAATGTAACCATGGTGAGGAAGGTATTCATGAGGGAGAGCAGCTCCGAAGAGTAATTCAGAGTCTGAATGACTAACAAAAACATCCAAAACTGGAGACAGAAAATAAAGGACAGAATTCAGTTGGTACCAAGAGATTGCGCCTCCTGGGGGAAGGTCCACTGTGAAGCACCAGTGTTCCACACAGTGGCTCACTCCTGTAATCCCAGCACTTTGGGAGGCCGAGGCAGGCAGATCACAAGGTCAAGAGATGGAGACCATCCTGGCCTACATAGTGAAACTCTGTCTCTACTAAAAATACAAAAATTAGTTGAGTGTGGTGATGCATGCCTGTAGTTCCAGCTACTCGGGAGGCTGAGGCAGAAGAACAGCTTGAACCTGTAGGCGGAGGTTGCAGTGAGCTGAGATCATGCCACTGCATGGCAGCCTGGCAACAGAGCTAGACCCCATTTCAAAAAAAAAAAAAAAAAAGAAGAAGAAGAAGAAGAGGAAGAAGGTGCCCATGCTGAAGAGGGTGGTCTGCTGTGGAATGTCAACATCCTAATGGGGGTAATGAGGATTTTCCCATGTGGAGGAGGCATATGAGTGGATGTCAGAGCCTCAGTGCAGTGTGGAATGCATTGGCAAAGAGGAAAAGTTTGGTTATATTCAGGATGACGGATCAAGTCAATTAACATATTAAAGATAATGCTGGGTTTCTCAATGCTGTGGAAGAGAGAAATATCAAAAAGCATAAAACTGTTGGATTGTCCCTGGCAGTATCACTTTTAATTCGTGGCTTTAAATACATAGAAATGGATGGAAAAATATAAACGAGATTTCTGCTGCTGTCCTTGAAGGAATAATTTCTAAAAGACATGCACTGTCCCCTAAACTACTGGTAAATTTGACAAAATATATGAGGAAAATTATGTTTACCAACATTGGACTAGAATAAGTACAGAAATTTGGTTTGGGAAGCCATGTCACCGCTTTACTATTACGTCTTCTCACATAGATTCCCTCCTGATCTTTGTCATGCTCTGTATTGAACGCTTTTGGCTATTCCTCCATAGCTTTGGACTCCATTACCCCATGCCTGGCTACCACCCTATATGAAGATTTTCCTCACCAAGATTACCAAAGCTTCCTGCCCAGAGCCTAGGTCTAAATACCAATTCAATAGAGAAAATATAGTGTTTTCCACAAATGATGCTGAAACAACTGGACATCCACCTGCAAAAAGAAATGATCATAGACAAAAACCTTATACCTTTCATAAAGTCTGATTCAAATGGATCATAGACCTAACTATAAAATGCAAAACTATACAACTACTAGAAGATAACAGGAAAAAATCTAGATGATATTAGGTTTAACAGTGACTTTTTCAGTGGAACACCAAAGTACAATCTATGAAAAAGAGTGAAATAAAATGACCTCAAAAGGCTACATATATATTGTTTGCAAAGCATGTCAAATTACAGAAAAGGCAGAACTGTGGAGACAGTAAAAATATCCATGGTTGTTCAGAGATTAGGAGGGAAGAAGGGATGAATAGGTGGAGTAGAGATGATTTTTGGAGAGGTGAAACCACTCTTTATGCTATGATAACAGTGCATGCTTATCATTATACATTCGTCCAGACTCATAGAATGTACAACACCAAATATAAGCCCTAATGCGTATTATGGACTTTAATTGATAATGATGTGTCAATATTGATTCATGGATTGTAATAAATGTATCACTCTAGTGTGGGTTGTTGATAGTGAGGAAGTCTGTTCCAGTGTGGAGTTAGGGATATAGGGGAACTTGTAATTTCCACTCATTATTGCCATTAGTCTAAAACTCCTTTAAAAATTAAAGTCTGTTGTTAAAAAGATACAATTGAGAGGATAAAGTGAAAATAATAATAATGCGTTTGTGGTTTATTTCAAACACACATAGAAGTAAATGCCAAAATTTGAAAAAAGATTGGAAGAATAAATGAAATCTCCTAAGATTCTAAATTTATATGTGATATGGCATAATATTTGGGCATGAAGTATAATAAGTTAAAATATATGTTATAATTTATAAAAAGTCAATAAAATTAAAACAAAGGAAATTAACTACAGATAGTAAGTTTTAAAAATATGGACTACAAATGTACTCAATCCAAAAGTAGGAGGGAAAGAAAAAATAGAGCCAAGATCAGATAAAATAAATTGGAATCAAATATCAAGATTGTAGAAAATTTGGTTATCTAGCTTTATGCTCAAATATATTGATAATCAAAATTTTCCAATGGCTTAAGCATCTTATTTAAATGGCAAACTTGATGAAAAGGCCAGGCACAAACATATGCTGCCTACAGGAAACTCATATTAAGTAATATTTTGAAATTATAGCTAGGTTAAAAGCTTAGAAAGACACATTCTGTGTAAGCTACTAAACATTACAAAAACTGTAGTAAGCATATTAGTATCAGAAAAAGCAGACTGAAGAAAAAGCAATGCCCATATATAACAAAGGAGTATTTCATAATAATAATAGTGGTGTCGGTTCCCCAAAAAGACATGGCATTCTTAAATATATATGTACCTAATGTAAAAGTTTCAAAATTAATACATAAATAATAGATAATGTGAAATTCGTCTTGTCATGATTGAGGAAGAGGACATAGATTCACCATTACACAACTAGAATATGTGAAACAGAAGCTTTTAGTCATTGGACAACAGGTACTGTAGGACTGTGATCTTTGGTAAATGGAATAAAAATGAGTGGAGGCCTATGGTTTCCTAGCTTGCTGTTTGTGGATAGCTTGCAAAAAAAGCCTGTGTTCTGTTACAATTGCAGATGCACACTATAGTTTAGGGAGGTAAAAATAGGCAACATTTATGCAAATGCAGCAGAGTCCCAGAAAGAAGGTAGGCTCAAAGAGAAAGAGAGAAATAAAGAGGATGACATCAGTGGAAAATTCCTTGTGATTTTTCAAACTTAGTAGTGATCTGTGTAAGTATAAGAGACAACTACTTGTGACTGGGAACAAAATATGATTTTGATTTTAAAAATCATACAATTGCACTTGCGCGTGCGCGCACGCGCGCACACACACACATCTTGCCCAGGCTGATCAAAATCAAATTGTGAAAAAGTTATGATAAATACAAAAGCAACAAAGATTTTAAAGGTAGCCAGGAGAAGGAAAATGACACATCACGTACAAAGGGACAGCACTAAGAATACACAGACTTCACATTAGAAACACGGGAATCAATATTCCATTGTAGAAATGCAATGAGAAGTATTTCACTCTATTTATCTCACCCAAATGTGTTTTATCTATGTACCTATCAATGCACTGTTTGATTCTTTGTTTAGTTTATAGGCTACCAAGTGTATCTATTATATTGTCACATGTTGCTTTTGAAAGAAAGTTCGTATTAGTAAATTTAATTAAATTTTAAAGTTACCTTCTAAAGGTGATTTGAGGAGTTATGACACTAGAAATCCTGACATAAGGTCTAACCACAATTCCTTAAGTGAGGTATTGTTAGAGGAACCACAGGTAGAGGGCTTATTTCGTGGTGAGGGAAGAAAGTGACATTTATTTTTTTTCCACTTTAAATATGCCAATTATATTTCAATAAAAATATTTTAAAGTTTATGGTGTATAGATATATATCTCATATATAATCTTTTATGAAAGTAACATTTATTATAAGTACACATAACTCATACAAATTGTCGAATGTAATTATTGTGTCTGTGCTATTATTTTACTATTATCCTCCTTTAAAAGTTGAGAAAATGTTGTAGTCAAGCAGGTAAGAATTAGAGGTTGATGGAATGTCAGGGGAGTTCTTTAACCTCTTTGTGTCACAGGCAACTCACCTCTAATTCAGAATACAGCAAGCCATTTTTTCCTCTAGATTTAATTATACTAAGATTTGGATATTATTGAAGAATAAAAAAAATTATCATAAGAGCCTGTTTCTGGTTTGAATACAAAATTAAATCTCGTTTTAATTGTCCATCTCAGTGTAAAATAAAATATTTTCCACCTTTCAACTTTTAACTTGTTTTTACAGGAAGAGTTTTGTGTGCTGGATTTATACATAGATTCTATGATGCCTGTGATTGCACGCAGTTGGATGCAGTTCCAAAAAAGCCATTTACTCACTATCAATGTGCGTAAAGTATGGAAACCATGGCTGAGTAGCGACAAATGTAAAAATAGCTTTAGGAACGTGGTTGACCATACATTCAATGTTAAGAAATAGTAATGTGGCTAAGGATGTATTAACTGAAATATCAGCTGTAGGAGTGGGGCAGCAGAACTAGTCTTTCTTCTCTGCTTCCCTGAGACATTTTGAGAAATGTTTTCAGTTATGGGCACTTTATTTTCAATGATAGCAGTGTACTGGAGAACATTTAGAAGACAGGAGCCTTTAACTGGAAATCGTGGTCTGTGAAGAACATTTGAAAAGCAAATGCAATAATATTTTCATGTGGAATCAAATGATCAAGGTAGTTAATGTGTTCAGAGCACTTATTATATAAGAAGCTGTATGATATGTCACAGAAAAAAAAAAAAAATGTACCAGAAGGAGTTAAGTGGGCAAAGAAGATTTTATCCAAGAATCTTGCCTGGCCAAGTACAGCTGTTTCCTAGGTGGTTGTACGTACAGTCTGAAACTCAAAAGAGAGAACAAAGAAGGGGTCAGCATGTAGAAGTCATTTAAAGTCATTCATGTTAGACCAAATAAGAAGGAGTGAAAAATGATTAAAAGAGGGCATACGCTTGCATTCTGAGATAGCAGACTCCTGAAAGCCAAAGAGAAAGAGACGAAACTGTGATAGGTATAGATATAAAACTAGCAGAATTTAGTATTTTTGAGGACAAAAGAAAAAACTTTCAAAATAGGGTGTATAGTTAACTCTGCTAGAGGCAGTTGAGAAGTAAGGTAACAAGTGAGTTTCCATTGTAAATTGTTGGTAAATATATCAAAATCAGTTTTATGGGAAAGCTTGGGGTTTGGCCAGATGATTGAAATAGTTCAAGACGTGAATGAAAGGTGAAAAGAGAATAAATCTAATTCTACAGAAAAGCTTTCAGTGGAGAGGGGGAAGCAGAAGATTCATTAGAAAAACAAGGATGCCAGAGTAAGAATCTGGGAGGGATGGGTTTTCAAGGGAACTTGGAAAAATGGAAAAAAAAAAGAGAAGCTATATTTTCTTCATGATTTAAAATTAGCTGAGGATGAGAAAGGCAGAAATGATAGAAATTGATGAAGGCAGAAATGATGTAAATTTCCATGAACTGGAAAAGAGAAAAGTGGTCAGAAAAATGCTAGGATATCTTGTATGTGTTAAGGACCCTTTTAGGGTTGATAATAATGTGTTTACATTGGTGTTATTCTGATGGCTATTCTGTTTTCTTCAGCTGTGTTCTGATGGCATGTAGAAAGCAAATGTTTCAACTTATAATTTGAAATCTGGGATTTTGAATCCAAATTTGATAGTGAAGTGAATGTAGCAAGAAACTTAAGGATAGAGGGAAATAAACAGGTCAAGTGATCATAAGTACCAGTGAAGTACAAAATTATTAGCAGTGGGAGAAGTTAATTAAGCAGGCAGAATTATGTGGTCAAGGAGTGGGTTTATTTGTACATATACATTTATATAATTGGGACATGCTCAACATAGAGTTGAGGATATTTTAATAGCTGAAATATTCTTTAGACATATTCTATTGACTAAAAGATTCCTCTGTGCAGATATATTTAACCTTACTCCCTTTATAGTTGTTCTCAAGTTTCTGTCATTCTGAATAATGTCAGAAACATTCTTGTACATAAACTAAATAGCCTTACAACATAAAAAAAGGACTATTGCAATAGCTTTATGTAGGGCAGTGGGACTGAATTCTACTCCCCACTGAGTAAAAAGAAGGAAAACTTTTAAGGAGTAAGCTAGTGGAAAAGTACTGGAGGACTTTAGCGGGTAGGTTGGTCCATGTGATTAGGCAACTCGTATGTATTCGCTAATTACCACTTATCAAAGTTAGGCTTCTATCCTCTCACAAAGACTGACAGTGGGTGGGGCCCTGGGGAGGGGGCGGGGGCAGAAATACCTGAAGAGAAGAGAGGTAAGTTGACTATAGTCAGAAAGAAGTCTTTCTAAAGTTTAATCAAGCTTAAGGGAACATTGAGGCCATCTTGGTCAGAGAGCAAATGAGTGACACAGCCGTTAAATGCAGAGACTGGAAACAGAGTCTCTGGATTGAAACGTAACTGTCAGATCTTAGACAAATTACTTAATCTGTTTGTGCCTCAATCTCTTGACATGGCATAATGAGAATAATAACAGTGTTATTTTTGAATTAAATTAGATAATATTTGTAGTAAATATCTAACACATAAGTACTGTGGAAGTAATCATTAAATAAAAATTATTCTACTTGATCCTTATAACAAACCTATGAAAGGTACTATTATTATTTTATTGACAATGGAAGAGAAACTTAGGGGGATAAAATTACTCTATACATCCAGCCTGTGTTAGAATACAGGAAGTCTGAAGCTGAGACTGTTCTCTAAACTGGAAAGGTGCAATATAGAGTTGACATACAAGAAATAAGTATAATGGAAATTCCTTTTGAAGAAACTTCCAAGTAATAATACAATGTCAAAATAGGCCAACCTGGCATGACAACCTCAGCAGTGAGTGAACATTGCATTAATGGAGACTTAGTGTTTTTGAGAATCAGACATATAATTTAATTAAATAGTCTTTAATTTAAAATATCACATCATATACATTCAGACAAATGAAAACATTAATTTCTTGGGAAGAATTGTATTCTTTACTTGTGAGAAATAGAAAAAATAATCACCAATCACTTGCTTTGTGTCTTTTGCTGTGCTAAATTCCAGTATATGATTTTTCACGTGTTAGTTGGAACCATCTTGTGTTTCAGTGACATAAAAATATAGACATGATGGAAGTTTATTTTATAACTATTAAACGCTAGTTAATAAAAAGAGGCTTTAGCAAAATGAGTCTTTGGGGAAAAATAAATGGGATGTTTAAATTTAAGTGGAATAAATTACATCACATATTTATGGCTCACTTTGATGTTTACTTACATAACATTTCTGCTAAAATTATATGAGTGCATTCAAAAACACATACTAAAAATATTTGTGTGCAAAAGGAAGTTAGAGTACTTTGCTAAAGAAAATTTAAATGGACCTGATCCATCCATAGATAAGGAGAAATTGATTATATAATACTTTTATTATGATATTACTTATAGTCCATTTCTTTTAATTTCAATTACAAGAACAAGATAGTTCATTTATTTTTAACCACAAGAAATAAAGGGCACAAAAGAGACCCATTGTTACCAATTACTGTATATAAGAGAGCAGAAAATAAAAGAGAAAATATAATTAGCATAATAAATGGGTGTATGACCCCATTAATTAGGCCGTAGGGGGCATTCAACACAAGGAGTTCTACTTTCCTTTTTTTTTTTCAATCATTATCTTTTCACAAACAGTTTCTCTGGCATTTTTTTTCTGTTAAGAAGTCTTCTACCTATGTGTTCCAAATGGCATTAGCCTTGTGGGATTAAAACTTCAACCTTGTTAATGGGGTGATTCAGGATAAAAATCTGAGCTCAAATCAGTTAAAGGGCTAGATATGAGGCTTATCAATGTGAGCAAAAGAGACAAGTTTAGTTGGAGAGAATAGACACCAATGGATCATTTTTAATTATTAAAGAATACAAGCTGCGATTCAGAAAAAAAATCATCAAGCAACCTTTGCTTTAATAATTACATCAGTATTTTAATTTATAAAATGGGAAGTCCTTTCTTTACCACAAAGAATGTTAGGAATTTTTAAATTGTGGGATTTTTTTGTGCCTGTATATTTTCCATGGTTTGCCATGACAAATTGATATACCCACAATTTTCACTTTAGTTTTTAAGGATAACACATGTTAATTACACAGCCATCATCATTTTTAACAGAATATGATCAAATTAAGTCAATAGGGTGGATTGTTTTAATTTTGTATTTTGAAATTTTTCAGGGTAATTGAAATTTCTAAAAAAATTAATGGACATTTTTCTTTCATTTTCCCAATCTCAAATATATGTCCATTTCTTACCTCCGTGATACTCAATTACTAGAACCACATAACAATTGCATCTGGTTTTACATAAAGGGAAATGTTGTGCCCTATATGTGATAGAAAAACCAAGGCTGTTATTCACACACCAGGGCAGCCATTCTATCTGTTTGCATTGTGTGAGTTTTTTCTCCTGATATTTGCAGGGCGTACAAATTTAGAGTTAATGATGATCACACTGCATATAAATGTAATGAACTCATCATTGCTTATCATTATAATGACCATTGTAATCATGCTTTGGATATATTTTTAGATAAGTAGGTCTAATAATTGTCCATTTACTTCAGCATAGTAACCTTGACAAGAACATTTTTGATAGATAGGTGGAAAGAGGGGATAGAAGCCTAACTAAAGTCAAAAAGAGATTTTGTACAAACTGTTTTACACTTTTAGACTATAAAAAAATTTTGGACACAATGTGATATATACAGAGAGATCTATCTATCTCTATCTCTATCTATCTAGATCTGTCTAGATATCTATCTACCTTTCTTCCCTAATAAATGCTTTCATTTATCCTGTGACTCAAGTTACATTGTATCACTCACCATTTCCCAAAGATATTACCATTTACTTCTTACTGCCTCAGCTGTTGTATTCTCCTTGATTACTCAGCACTGAGTCATTGTTTGTTATCATTATGAAGAAAGTAATTTATAGTTAGCTACAGGAATCCGCTACTTTAATAGTTGTAATTTTCAATATACATTCAAAGTTTCTATATTTATATGATGTAATAAATACAAATTGTAATCTTTGTTAATTCTTTAATCAAATTATTTGTGGTTTTGGGGTCTGCATAGTTGTTCACAACAGTAATTTTCTGTTACTTCTGGACTCATAACTAGACCACATTCACCATCTTCCTTTATGGCTAGGTGTTGCATATGACTGAGCTCTGGCCAATGAAAAATGAATAAAATGTATTTATTCTTATTACAGTCTTAGTGTACAAATCCTTCCATGAAATTCTTCATTTCTTTTCCCCCTTTCCTTATATACAGGTGGTACGTTGATATCTAGAGTAAATAGGAAGTTATGCATTGACAATGCCAAAGCCTCTCTTATCCTGGATCATTGAATGCCTGTATAGAATTTCCCCTCCCTCCACACCAATGATCAGGCTCATCCTTTTAAAATTTTATTGTAAGCAACTGGGATTTTTGTGCAGTCTACTGATATAGTATATCACCAAACTTATTCATGCAACAGATATTTGCTGAATGCCTGTTATCTGCTTTTGAGTTTATTCAATGGTATGTAAGTCTTACTATATGCCAAGGACTGTATTTATAACATTTAACACACAATAACTCATTCTATCGTAGAACAGCCCTAAGAAATGAGTATTATTGTTTTCCCTTTGGAAATGAGGAAATTGAGGCACAATGAATTTATGTCACTTTCGATAAGGTACACAGTGAAGAGGTGGTAAAATCAAGCCAGGGGTCCAGTGCCTGTGCTTTTAACTCTAGCTCTATTATGCCCCTCCTGTTTTAAGCATTGGAATCAGCAGTCAACAACAACAACAAAGGACCTGTCCAGGTAAACTGGGCAGTCTTTAAAATGAATTAAGAGGCAAGATAATTAAATGGATGATTCAGAATTAAATTGTGAAGGCATTTTAAAAATATAACTATTATAACAATTTCCAAAATATAAATATGGATCATGATTTGAAAGTAATAAACATGAAACTCATTTTTTGATATAGGTATAGAAAGAAAATAACAAAGAAAAAGCAAATGGACAAAATATAAATGGTGAATCTGAGTAAAGACATTGAGGAATTCCTTGAAGTTCTCTTTCACCTTTTTTTAATTTAAAATTTAAAGACAAATGAAAAAGTTACCACAAAAGCAAAAAGAAAATCAATAATGTGTGCTCTGTAAGAAAATAAAAAAAGTAAGGAGAATGATGGGAAATCTATTCCAGTGAGATACTTTTTGAGTAGAGTTTTGGGCCATGTAAAGGTAAAATCCACAGGAAAATCTGAGAAGAGACAATGCAGACAGTAACACAAACATAAAAACCTTACTAAGAGTCTTTGAGAAATAACAAGAAATTTTGTATTACTGGAGTGGAGACAATATCAGAGAGAGTGATAAGTCATTAGGCAGAAACTAGAGCCTTGCAAATTAGGTTATTTGCATTACTTTTTAAGAGTAAAAAGGAATAAAACTATTTGGGATGGGTAAACAATAAAACCTGATTTATTTTTTAAAACATTAATTGTGTATACAAGGCCATAAGGGAAATAAAGTGGGGTGTAAGAAGAAAGTAAAGAGAATTTACTATATTGCAACAGTTCAGGTGTAGATGAGAGAATGGGAGGGGTTTTGGTGAAGGTGGTGATAAGCATTCACATATGGCATGAATTTTAAAGGAAAATCTATATAGACATTTTCCATGGATTGAATGATATATGCATGAGTCCATAGATGAATGGAATGTTATCAAGACTAAGCCTGCCCTGAAAATCAATAACTTAGTAAGCCATATGAAGGCCCGCTTTCTGTCAACATCTAAACAACATTCTGAGTACAAATTTGGTATGAGAACAAATAGTCCAGGATCGCCCCAATAATTCTGAAGAATCATTTTTAAAGACGAGTTTTCTCTGAGTCATTGCTTTTCATGTTGCTATTCAGTGCCTTTTTGCCATTTATTATTGACGATTTAATAACTTACTTTCCCTCTTACTGCATTTTTCCCCAGCATGCTTTACTCTTTCAATATGGAAAATGACACCTACCTCTTTTGCCCAAGGTGTCAATTCTATGTGTATTAAATATATTTTCTTAATGTTTGGAAATTACCATAAAGTATAAACCAGGCATTACTATATTTAAAGTTTATTGACCATGTTAATTCTTGAGAAATTCCCTGTGGGTGACTTCTTTATTGAACTTCTAGTTGCTTCCAGTGGCTAGGGAAAATATTGTTTCACAAACAGGAGCCCTCTTTCGTTTGTAATCTCTCATAAATTTCAAAGGCCATTAATACCTTGAATTAGCCTCTCAAAACCTATATCTTGTGCTCTCATGATGGTATATACATACAGCCACAGGAGAACATTTATGTCCTTGAGAGCAAGTTTGCTACCTAATGTATAACAATCCACCACTCCAGGATAGAATTTGACTTTGTTTTTGTATATTCAAAAAGTATTTGTTGCAGTAACCCTATCTTTTCCTTCCCCTCCTCCTCCTCCTCCTCCCATACACACACACACACACACACACACACACACACACACACCCCATTCATGTAGTCCAAAGTTCCAAAGTTAATGTCAAATATTAGCCTTTGGAAACACATAAAAAAGTTGAGCATTTGAAATTAATTGTTACAACGGTTGTTTTGTCTTCTAAAAGCTTCAAGGATCTCAGATAAAATTGTTACCTATGATTTAATGTCTCTTCCTAAACTCCACAAACAAAGGGCCGTTCTTTGAATAGTTGCATTATTTTTAAATTCTAGAGTGAACTCTAGTGATCATGACTTTCAACATGTTACGTAAAGTGAATGTTGAATAATGTAGTGAATATTCGCAATTTGAAATGATTAAAGTCCCATTTCTGAGTCGATATTTAAAAATCTTACAATTGGAAGAACTTTGAACCAGCAGACAACATACATTTGCCATTTTATGCAACTATGTGAGTAGTTATTTCAAACTTTTTTGGCTTCTGAATGTGTTGTGGGAAGTCAGGGACCCTGAATGGAGGGACCTGTTGAATCCATGACAGAAGAACATAAATTGTGAAGATTTCATGGACATTTGTTAGTTCTCCAAATTAATACTTTTTATAATTTCTTATGCTTGTCTTTACTGCAGTCTCTGAACATAAATTGTGAAGATTTCATGGATATTTATCACTTCCCCAATCAATACTCTTATAATTTCCTATTCTTGTCTTTAATCTCTTAATCCCGTCATCTTCGTAAATTGAGGATGTATGTCACCTCAGGACCCTGTGATGATTGCGTTAACTGCACAAATTGTTTATAAAGCATGTGTGTTTGAACAATATGAAATCTGGGCACCTTGAAAAAAGAACAGGATAACAGCGATGTTCAGGGAACAAGGGAGATAACCATTAGGTCTGACTGCCTGGGAGCCGGGCAGGACAGGGCTATATTTCTCTTATTGCTGAAAACAGGTAAGAGAAATATCGCTGAATTCTTTCCCCAGGAAGGAATATTAATAATTAACAGCCCTGGGAAAAAAATGCATTCCCAGGAGGAGGCCTCTAAAATGGCTGCTCTAGGGGTGTCTGCCTTACGCAGTTGGAGATAAGGGATGAAACATGCCCTGGCCTCCGGCAGCACCCCCAGACTTGCTAGGATTAGGAAATTCCACCCTGGTGAATTCTAGTAAGACTGGTTCAATGCTTTTGAACCCTGATAACATGTTTATCAATGACAATGAGTGCACAGTGGGACATGAAACTTCATCAGCAATTACAGTTTCACCCTGGCCTTGTGACCTTGCCCTGCCCATTTGCCTTGTGATATTTTATTGCCTTTGAAACATGTGATCTCTGTGACCTGCACCCTATTCGTACACTCCCTCCCCTTGGAAAATTGCTAATAAAAACTTGCTGGTTTTGCGGCTCAAGGAGCATCACGGAACCTACTGACATGTGATGTCTTCCCTGGACACCCAGCTTTAAAATTTCTCTTTTGCACTCTTTCCCTTTATTTCTCATACCAGCCAACACTTAGGGAAATAGAAAAGTACCTACATTGACATATTGGGGACTGGTTCCCCAGATATGAATGTATAGCAAATATAAATATGATAGAGATGTATTTTTTAACAGTTTCAACAACAGAATCTAAAAGGCTGAACATAATAATGTTCACATTATTCTATATAGCTACTATGGTAGTACCCTGACTAGACCTCTCTGTAACTAACTGTAGTGTAGCATGTCAAGTCTGTGTTTAAGGATGTTACAGTGTTCCAGGTTAGAGTGTGACATAGTACATTGGATATGACCTTCCTCATTGGAAGGCACAAGAGAAAATTAGGGAGCAAAATCAATATGCTCCTTCTATATTTATTGAGCTTGTCAAAATATGATATAATCAGTAAGCCTGCACTCTGACTGCTGATTTTTCACTTCCATCTTTATTCAGTGCTAGCAGCACTGTCATTTTCTAGAAGGAAGACTGAAGATCAATATAACTACTAATAATCTTAACCCACAAACAGCTAATCTATGCTGTAAGTTGGATCTGCATTAATTATTGTAGCCACTTACAGGTGAAAAAACTTGGAATTGACTCTACACTATGCCAAAACCACTAGGGAATGCTAAAAGCAATTCTTGAAAAAAAAGTTGCAATGACCCATAGAAAAGAACATGTTTACAATAAACAGTTTCTTTAAAAAAAATTAAGTGTGAAATTCTGCATAAAAATTATTTTCTTTCAAGAGAGTCGTCTTGAAAAGACTTAGCTAGTATTTATAGAATGTCTGAAGGACTGCACTAAATATGTATAGTTTTCCTTAAGTTTTATAATTTAAAGTGAGTGACTTTTTAATAATGAAGGTCATTTAATTTTATTCATTGATTCTACATTTGGGAATATTGTACTACAATGATAGATAATTCCAGGGCCCTTGGAGCAACACTTCCTCAAGTGTCTTGTCTTATATAAGATAGCAGAGGTAGAGGAGAGGTGTTACTTTACTCACTAGAATATTTAGTCACTGCCATGGAGTCTTGAATGAAGATGTATTCCCATGTAACATTTAATTTTCCCCTCACCCTAACCATTGTGTGACATGCTTTCATATTTTCTTTTGGGGGATGACATATTTTATTTTCAGAACTTCACCTCCAGTATATTGAATGCGCTGACTTCCATATGCATTTATAACTATCTCCTCCTTTTAAAATTTTACCTGGAGATTACCAGTCGTCACAAGCTTGTGAAATCTTATTCCCATGAATACCACAAATATATGTCACCAAGGATCTATCTTCTTCTAACAAAAAGTCCAGCATTTCATCAGGATCCTAACATAAATATATATGAGAATGTCTAGAGAATTTTATTTGCTCCGCAGGTCTATTCTAGTTGTTATGTGTCATAGTGGCTGTTTTTTTCCAGTTTCCTGGTCATCAGAATTATCTGTAATCAATTCTTGGTGTTGGTAACCTCCTTTAGCTTTTGGATACATGCCATTTCCTAGGATGCTAATGCTTTCCATGTAGAAGTTTCATTTGAACTATGTAGACTCTATTCTCATTTCACTAGGGCAATTGATGAGATGAAATTGTAACTCAGAATAGGATATTGTTAAAATTTCCTAGATGATGCAGAGGAAGTACAAGTCCTACTACCTGTGGCTACTCTTGCAGCTAGTAGGCCCTACCTTACCTTCACAGAGCCTGGACAGGTGTGAGCTTGCCTAGTCAGAGAGATGTTGCATGACGTAGAACATTTCTCCTGACATTGAAAGTAACAACAAGACTGTCTCTGTCAAAAAATTTAAACTTCAATCCATGAGGCTCACAGACAAGAGTTTCCCCCAACTTTGGGTTGGAAACTTTTTCCCTTAGTCTTTATTTTCTTGTGCAAATATTGAAGTCTTTTCAAGTTAAGTGACAACATCTGTGCCCTAAGTCTTCTAGGAAAACTCCTTCTATCTTCATAGAAATTAAAAAATTAACATCAGAAGACAATAAGAAGAGTACACCATATGGAGGAAGGATACATATTACATTTATTTACAATATTGGAATGAGGTTAAGAATAAAAATAAAAAAAAAATAGCAGAGATAATTTGTCCAGGTACTCACAACTGTAATCCAACTCTATTCCCTCTAACTTAGTGTAAAAATCACTGAAAAGTGCTATATCCTTAACATTTGCCTGACACGTTGGTTCTTTAAAATTTATTTATAGAAGTTCCCTAAAGAATAGGCATAATGCTACAGACTGAAGGAAGTAAATGTATTTAACATAGTAATAATAAGAGATTTTGAAATTACTTTTCTTTCCTGGAACACTTTTAATCCATCAGTGCATTTTTCTCTGAAATGAAATTCACTGTGAATATTAAGTGCATGGTCTGCATTAATTTATGACGGATAAGGTATTTGTTTAACTAAAGTAGGCATAACTTATTCATTGAGAATAAATTAATAAGGATTATGCAGGATATATGAAACTCATTGACTATGTAATAAATTTAAACATATATAAACAGATTGTTATTTGAGCTATTTAGATGCATAATTATGAATCATTAAATTGCCTCAACAATTCATTTAGATAACTATAAAGGGTAATCATATTGTTTAATATTTACAGTTGATTAAAATATATTTAAAATGTTATATTTAACTCTATTCTGTTGTTTTTCTATTATGTCATAATTCTAATAGCATTCTTATTTTTATTTATTTAAATATTCCTTTAATTTAAAAATATAAAGCTATCACAAACCTATAGAAATTTGAAAGTACACTATAAAGAACATTTTTTCTTAAGCTATCTAGGAGTAAATAGTTGACTTGTTGCCTCATCATCTCCAAATACAATAGGATGTTTTTCCCAGAAACAGGGGCATTTCCCTAAAAAAGGAAAAAGTAAAGAACAAAGAAAAAAGAGAGACCAATTGATGTAACAATCAAAATTAACATTGATACACTGATACATTACTAGTATATAATCCCCAGACCCCTTTAAATTTCAAGAAATTGTTCAATAATATCCTTTATTGAAAAATGATCCAAACCAGAATCATTCATAGCTTTTTTTTATCAATTTATTTTTTTAAATAATTTCAACTTTTATAGATTAGGGGCTACATGTGCAGGTTTGTTACATGGATGTATAGCGTGATGTTGAGGTTTGGGGTACAAATGATCCGATTACCAATAAACGGGCACAGTGCCAAATAGGTAGTTTTTCATCCCTTGCTCCCCTCCTTATCTTCCCCTTTTAATAGTCTCCAGCTCCATCCATGTTGCTGCAAAGGACATAATTTCATTCTTTTTATGTCTGTGTAATATTCCATGGTGTATATGTACCACATTTTCTTTATCCAATACACTGTTGGTGGGTAACTAGGTTGGTTCTATGTCTTTGCTATTGTGAATAGTGCTACAATGAACATAAAAGTGCATGCACTTTTGGTGGAATGATTTATTTTGTTTTGGATATATAACCAGTAATGGAATTGCTGAGTTGAACAGTAGTTCTGTTTTCAGTTCTTTGAGAAATCTGTAAACTGTTTTCCACAGTGGCCAAATGAATTTACTTTCCCACCAAAAGCATATAAAGGTTCCCTTTTCTCCACCCTCCCCAGCGTCTATTATTTTTTGACTTTTTAATAATTACTGTGCTGACTGTTATGAGATGGTATTTCATGGTTTTAATTTGCATTCCTCTCATGATTAGCAATGTTGAACTTTTTTTCATATATTTGTTTGCCACTTGGATGTCTTCTTTTGAGAATTGTCTGTTCATATTCTTTGCCCATTTTTTAATGAGGTTATTTGTTTTTTTCTTGATGAATTGTTTAAGTTCCTTATCAATTCTGTGTATTAGACCTTTGTCAGATGCATAGTTTGCAAATATTTTCTCTCATTCTGTAGGTTATCTGTCTACCTCTGTTGGTATTTTCTTTTGCTGTACAGAAGTTATTTAGTTTAATTAAGCCCCACTTACCAATCTTTGTTTTCATATTCATTGCATTTAGATGCCATTTTGTATTTGACTCTAGTCTCAAACTTATTAGAGTTTGAAAATTACTGGCTGGTTATTTTGCAGATTGTTCCTTAATTTATGTTTAGCTGATGTTTCTTCATGATTATATTCATGCCATGTATCTTTAGCAAAAATGTTACAGTAGTGATTCAATGTCCTTCTCATATCTTACCAGGTGGCATACACTTTCAATTTATCCTCTTACTTACTAGATAACTTTGATATTTTTCAGTTTTTTCAATTATAAAAATTATTTTTTCTCTTTTATAATTATTAAATAGTACAGGAAAAGATATACTTTGAAATTATGTTAAAATGCCACTCATCAAAAACTTTGCACACACTTGGAATTTCTCAGTTTTGTCCATATTTGGTTGGTTCTATTCATTTACTTGGGATTTGAACCCTCTTCCCGGGCTTTCCCCTTGTTTACCTGCTCACCAAGCTTAGGCTTTTATACTCCAATTTGAGTCATTGCTGCCAGAGGAGACAGGAATAGAAGTCATTCAGCAACAACTTCTGCTTTGCTGCAGATCATGACTTTAGAATTGGATTGTCCTTAAGGAAAATTTAAGGGAAAGAAAAAGAAAGACAGGGAAAGAGAAAGAGCAAGAAAAAAAAAAAAAATAAGTGAAAGTGAAAGAGGAAAATAAAATTTTGGAATTGTTTAATGTAGAAAAGTAATGCAGACTTAATGTGACAAAACGAAAAGTCTGAAATACTCAAAAAATTATTTTTCCTGTCTTTGTAGTAATCTGTCAATTATGTACCTCAATATTTTTCTTATCACATGACTTATTAAAACAGCTTCCAACCTATGTTTTGCCTTTTGCCTTGATTTTGATATTTTTAAAAATATATACTTAGATACATTTAAGCCTGTTTTTAATCTTTTTAAATTTTTAATTATTAATAATTGTACATAACATTTGTACATATTTGGGGGTACATGTGATATTTTCATACAAGAATACAATGTGATTTGAACAAATCAGGGTAATCAGGGTAGCCATTACCTCAAGCATTTATCTTTTCTTTGTGTTGGGAACATTCCAATTCCAGTCTCTAATTATTTTCCATTCCTTTGGATACAGACCTACCATTGAGATGATTGTATCATATGGTAGTTCTGTTTTTAGTTTTTTGAGGAACCTCCATATTGCTCTCTACAATGGCTCTACTAATTTACATTCCCATCAACAGTATATGATGGTTTCCCTTTCTCCACATTCTCAGCAGCATTTGTTATTGCCTATCTTTTGGATAAAAACCATTTTAACTGGGGTGAGATGATATCTTATTCCAGTTTTAATTTTCATTTATCTGATGATTGGTGATGTTGAGCATTTTTCAAATACCTGTAGGCCACTTGTGTATCTTGTTTTGAAAAATGTATACTCAGATCCTTCACCCATTTTTAAATCAGATGATTTTTTTTCCTATTGAGTTGAGTTCCTTATATATTTTGGTTATTAATCGCTCATCAGATGAGTAGTTTGAAAATATTTTCTCTCATTCTGTGAGTTATTTCCTCACTTTGTTTATTATTTTCTATTTTCTTTGTTGTACAGAAGCTTTTTAACTTGAGCTGATTTCATTTGTTTATTTTTGTTTTGGTTGCTTGTGCTTTGATGTCTTAATAAATTTTTGCTTAGACTGATATCCTGTAATCTTTCCCCCATGTTTTCTTCTAATAGTTTTATAGTTTCAGGTCTTAGCTTTAGGTCTTTAATTCTTTTTCATTTGATTTATATATATAATGTGAGATAAGGGTCTGGTTTTGTTCTTCTGCATATAGATATTCCATTTTCCAAGCACCATTTATTGAAGAGACTGTCCTTTTCCCAGTGTAAGTTTTAGGCATCTTTGTCAAAAATGAGTTCAGAGTAAAAGCTGGATTTATTTCTGGGTTCTCTATTCCATTCCATTAGATTATGTGTCTGCTTTATACCATGCTGTTTTGATAACTATAACTTTGTAGTACAATTTGAAGTCAGATGTAATGCCTACAGTTTTATTTTTTTGACTCATGTTTCTTTGTCTCTTCTGGACTTTTTGCAGTACTATGTAAATTTTAGGATTGTTTCTTCCATTTCTGTGAAGAATGTCATTGGTATTTTGATAGAGTTTGTATTTAATCTGAAGATTGTTCTGAGAAGAAGAGACATTTTAACAATATTGATTATTCCAGTCTATGAAGACTTTCCTTTTTGTGTGTCCTCTTTAATATTTTTACAAATTTCTTAAAGTTTTCAAGGTAGAGATTTTTCACTTCTTTGATTAGGTTTAGTTCTAGGCACTTTATTTTATTTGTAGTTATTGTAAATGGAATTACTTTTTAAATTTCTTTTCCAGGTTGTTCAGTGTTGGCATATAAAAATGCTACCTATGTTTCTTTCATTTTGTTACTAAAGTATCTGAAACACACAAAAACTATGTTAATTATCGGTTGTAGAAACATAGGTGCTTTTTTTTTTTTTACACTGTAAAACATGTAAAACAATTTTTAAAATCTACATATTATAACACGAACTTACATATGGTAAAAATAAATGTTTCCCTGTAAAATTAAAAGTAAAAAAATTGTCTATAAATTTATTTTGAATTCCTGATTAATCTATAGATTATTTCCACTAGGCAGCCAAATTTGCAAGTGAGACTTCAAGCTCTGTGCTATAAAGACATTTACAGTTCAGTTTCTTTACTTGGCAGGATATTCCATGACAAGAATAATTTAAAATGAATAAGGTTGGAAACAACCCTATGTTTATCAACAAATGAATGAATAAACAACTTGTGACATATTCATACAATGAGACTCAATAATGAAGAGGAATGAATTATCGATATAGGCAGCAATTTAGATTAATCTCAGAATAACTATCCTGAGTGCAGAAAGCCAGGCAAAAAAAAAAAAAAAAAAAAAAAATGCATGTGTATAGTTCCATTTGTGTGCCAGTCTAAGAGACATAAACTAGTATTTGATGGCAGAAAGGAGTTCAGTGATTACCTGGGAAGGAGAAGCACAGGAGAATGGAATTACAAAGGAGTATAAGAAAACTTTTTAGGATAATGGATGAGTATTACCTTGATTGTGGTGATAATCTCAACAGATGCATACATATGTCAAAAGTTACCAAACTTTATACATTTAATATGTACAATTTGTTGTATATCAATTGTACTTTAACAAAGTTGTTAGTATATTTATAGTCTACTAAACCAATTTTTTATTAACAATTTCCAGATTTTTGTTGTGCTTATTGTGTTTTTGTATTTCCATATTCTATTATTTCTCTATATTATTTTTATATAGTATGATGCAGCATACCACCTTTATTTTATCCCAGATGTATATGGATACAAATGTAAAAAGGACAATGGAAGTTTTAGTCCCTTGTAATTAAAATAAAATGAAATATTGATCATGGAATAGTTTCCTATACATAGTTAGAATCATTCTTGCATTTTTTTCTATTATAATAATCTATTTTTATGTCAATATCATAGTATTTGAGTAGAGAATGTTTACAGCTATTTTTACACTCTCTTGAGATATATCCCTTTTTAAAATTTTGAATGCATTTGGCTTTTATTTAACTGGATTCTTTTTTTTTTTCCTTTAGAACTTTAACATTCTTACTTTCAGCTATTGCTTTTTAACTACTATAGATTCTGATTAGAGTTGCACTAATTACAGTAAACTCTTTATGATGGTAATTCTGGTATTCTAAGAATATTTCCTCCTAAAATCTCCTTTGATGCCTTTCAATAAGACTGTATAGTTTGAATCATATAATTACTTTTCTTTCCTGTACATTTTTTATGTACCATATACTCTTTTTTTTTTAACAAAGTATTTTCTATTTCTGTTTCTAACATTTAATTGCTGTAATATAAATTTGTTTTTATATACTATAGTTGTTTCATTTGTAGACAGGGGTTTCTTTTTATTTTCTGATCATTTGATATTATTTACTTATTACTTATTTTCTTATTTCTTATCCAAACCTAAAATATAGTATTTTATAATTCATAATGATGTTTATTGTAGGTCTTTAATTTTAGCACACTTCTATATGAAAATATGCATCATATACTATTTAATGCAGTATAACATATTGTCTAGGAAATTTTGGAATTAGACATTACCAGATATCACTTACTAGTTTGGTGATCTTTGAAATCTTATTTAACCTCTCTAAACATCTAAGATTTTTTCCATCAAACAGAATAGTAATCATACTTACTTCCTGGTTGATATGAAAATTAAATAAAATAATATACTTAGCATGTTTAATAATTTATAAATCAGTAAACATATAAGAAAAAATCAGCTAAAACAAAAGTATAAAGAATACATAGATTATTATTTTTGTGGAAATCATTGTTGTTGTCAGAAGTCAAGAATAGGAGGAAGGCTATTAATAGATTTTGAGTAGAGCCAGTGTGTATATTGTGATGATGCTGTTGACTACCTCACTCCAAGTTAATATTCCTATGCTACTGTTTCTTACTCTCCTGTCACTGTTGAGAAATATTTATTTTCCATACTGTCTTACTCCTAGTATCCTGATTATAATTTAGCTTCCTTTAATCTCTTGCGTTAGAATTGTACTCTGAACAAAGTCAAGTGAGAAGGATGGTATGGCAGAATAGGGCAATGGCCTCTGATATTCTCAAATGTAGCGGTAGTTTTGGGTTTTTTTTGTGGGGCGGGGGGTGGTTCATTTTGTTTTTATCCTTCCTGATTATGGAGGGAAGAAGCAGTATCTCCTTCAATGTTCTAATTTTATAGTATAACCTAATTTTAAGACCAAATTTTGGAGAAGCTTGTTTGGGGATGAAGGCAAGTATCTTTTTCTATTTTATTTTATTTTTCAATTTTTATTCTAATAGAGAGGATGCATGCTCAGGTTTGATACATAAGTATGCTGCACTTGGGAAGTGAACATAGTACCCAACAGAGAGTTTTTCGACCCATTTCCCCCTCCCTACCTCCCTCATCTAATAATTTGCAGTGTCTGTTGTTTCCATGTTGATGACCCCGGGTGCTCAATGTTTGGGTCCCACTTGTAAATGAGAATATGTGGCATTTGATTTTCTGTTCCTGTGTTAATTATTATCATAGCCTTCAGATATATCCAGATTGATGTAAAGTACATGATTTCATTTTTTATGGGTGCATAGTATTCCATGTTGTATACATACCACATTTTCTTTATCCAATCCATCATTGATGGGCACCGAAGTTGATTTCTTGTCATTACTATTGTGAATAGTGTAGCAATGAACATACAAGAACATGTGCCTTTTTTGGTGTAATGATCTGTTTTCCTTTGGATATAGCCAGTAATGGGACTGCTGGGTCAAATGGTAGCTCTGTTTGAAATTCTTTGGGAAGTCACCAAAGTGCTTTCCACAGAGGCTGAACTAATTTACATTCCCACCAACAGTCTTTAAGTGTTTCCTTTTCTCCACAGTCTTACCAGCATCTGTTGCTCTTTAACTTTTTAATAATAGTCTGACTTATGAGAGATGGTATCTCATTGTGTTTTTGATTTGCCTTTCTCTGAAGATTAGTAATGATGAGCATTTTTTATTGTTTGTTGGCCTTTGCTTGTTGTATGTATATTGTGTGTATGTTTATTGTTTGTTGAATGTCTTCTTTTAAGAGGTATCTGTTCATGTCCTTTGCTACATGGCTTTTTATTGAGGTTGTTCTTTGTATGTGTAAGTTCCTTGTAGATTCCAGATATTAGACCTTTGTCAGATGCATAGCTTGCAGATACTTTCTCTCACTCTGTAGATTGTCCGTTTCATGATAATTTATTTTGCTCTAAAGAAGCTCTTTAATTTACTTAGGTCCCACTTTTCAATTTTTGTTTTTGTTGAAAATGCTTTTGGGGACTTAGACAAAAAGTATTTGCCAAAGCTGATGTCAAGAAGGGTATTTCCTAGGTTTGCTTCTAGAGTTTTTATAGTTTGCAGTCTTATATTTAAATCTTTAATTCACCCTGAAGCAATGTTTCTGAATAGTGAAAAGTAAGGTTCCAGTTTCATTTTTCTGCATATAGCTAGCCCGTTATCCCAGCACCATGTAGAACAGGGAATCCTTTCCCGCATTGTTTGTTTTTGTCAGCCTTGTTGAAGATCAACTAGTTATAAGTGTGTAGCTTTATTTCTGAAATTTCTATTCTCTTCCATTGGTCTATGTATCTGTTTCTGTACCAGTACCATGCTGTTTTGGTTACTGTAGCCTTATAGTATAGCTTGAAGTCAGGTAGAGAGATGCCTCTGGCTTTGCTCTTTTGGCTTAGGATTGCTTTTGCTACTTGGGCTCTTTGTTAGTTCTATTTGATTTTAGAGTAGCTTATTCTAATTACATGAAGAATGACATTGGTAGTTTGATAGAAATAGCATTGAATTTGTAAATCACTTTGGGCAGTATGGCCACTTTAACATTGTTGATTCTTCCAATCCATGAGCATGGGATGTTTTTCCATTTATTTGTATCATATCTGATTTATTTCAGCAGTGTTTTGTAGTTCTCCTTGCAGAGTTCTTTCACCTCTTTGATTAACTGTATTTCTATTTTATTTTGTCTGTGGCTGTTGTAAATGGGACTGTTTTCTTTATTTGAGTCTCAACCAAGACATTATTGATGTATAGAAATGTTACTGATTTTGTTATATTCGTTTTGTATCCTAAAACCTTACTAAAATCATCTATCAGTTCTGATTTTGTTATATTCATTTTGTATCCTAAAACCTTACTAAAATCGTCTATTAGTTCTGATTTTGTTATATTCATTTTGTATCCTAAAACCTTACTAAAATCGTCTATTTGTTCTAGTAGCCTTTTGGCAGTCTTTAGGGTTTTCTAGGTACAGAATCATATAGTCAGCGAAGAGAGATAATTAGACTTATTTTCTTCTTTGGATGTGTTTTATTTATTTATCTTACTTGAACACTCTGGCTAGTACTTCCAGTGATATGTTGAATAGCAGTGGTGAGAGTGGGCATCTGTATCATGTTCCAGTTCTCAGGGGGAATGGTTTCAGCGTTTGCCCATTCAATAAGCATCTATTTCCGCAACCCATTCAATGAATCTTTAAGCAATTTGAAACTCTCTAATAAAATTCATTGGTATATCTAAGCCAGAGCAGCTTCTGTACTTTCCAAATGAACCCTGACTAAATAACAAAATTATTGCAGCTACACGTGTGTGGGATATGAATCAGTGAATCCTACGTGTTATAAAACTGTGAAGAAGATGGAAAATATAGTGTAGAAAACAAAAGAAACTTCAACGTTTTCTGAAATATGTATTTTGTCACTTAAATTTCTAAAACAAAAGTGTTAAGATTTTATGCCTATTACTCATCGATTGTGGGAACACAGTTTTTAAATTATTATTGCCATTTTTTCTACAATCTAAAACATTAAAAGTTATTTTAAAAGATCTATATACTGCAGTATAAAAATATTATTTTCCTTGTGAAATTATAAGTAAACTAAGAATCTATAAATCCACTTTGAGTTCATGCTCATTATGATTTCATGGACTTTTCCAACACGGTTGTTATATTTGCAAGTAATACCCAAAACTCCATTCTTAAAAGACAGTTCAAGTATGGTACTTAGCAAGGTCTTAAATAAAAACATTCATGATAAATCATCTCTGCTATTCAAGATGATGTTAGTAAAATAATGTTAAATATTCTTAAAATATTTGTTAACTCCTTTCTAAAACAAACCATACACTTTTCCTTTGGTTTGTTGGTGTGAAAAAAAATGAAAAAAAAAACCCTCATTTTGTTTTGATTCATTTTTATACTTTTATTCCAAAGAAACTTCCCCTTACAGTTACTGTTTAGCACTGAATGTGTTTAACCTAAAGAGTACTAAGTAAAAGGCCCTATGCCTCAATAAGAAAATTACATTGTTGCTCTGTAGTCATGTGAGCTAACGTAGTTCTTTATTTTTTGAAAAGAAGACAAAAACGAGATGGGGGAGGCATTGAGGTATATAAAATTAGAATAGATGTTTTCAAATGTCTCCCTGATTTTTCTCTTAAAATGTTAAAAATTTTATTTGAAGAAATTTTACTTAGAAAAATAAGATAAATACAATGTTTTCACTTGTTTATGGCAAAATATGCTAATGTATGGACACTCTGAAAACAATAACTCATCTAAAATTCCTACATAGCAAGAAACGAAATCTAGATATCATAGATAATTAAGTTAAATTGTGGACTAAACTGCACTTTACTTGATGTAAGGGCTGTATTTTTAAGTGGTGCTTTTGAAAGTAGACTTTTCTTTCTAAAACTGTGCTGCTCAGTACAATAGGCATATGTAGCTAATCATAGCCACAATTAAATTGCTTAAAATGTCAAACAGTCCAATTAGCCTATTTCAAGTTTTGAATAGCTCCTTGTGGCTTGTGGGTTACATACTGGATATTTTTGCCATTGCAGAAAGTTGTATTGCATGAAAAGCTTGAGTTGTATATGTAGATGATTATCTGTAAGTTATAAAAGTGAGAAGAAAATTATTGTCATGTGGTAAAAAGGAAAACATACAGATTCATTTCTAGCAAGATTTGTGTAAAAACTGAAAAAAAAATATTAGTGGAATGACTGAACCTAATGAGAATTTTCAAATCAAAGAAATGTTGAAAACTATAAATGTTATTTCACCGATACTAAGTATGTATCTGTCTATAGAGCATATATGTAAATATCTCTGTTTATTAAAAAATACCCGACTTTATAAGTAAGAAAATGGGAATAGGGAATTTGCAGAAAGTATGAGGGTTAGTGTGTATGTAGGAACCAGAGGAAGAACAGGTGTGAGTTAAGAGTATAGCTTGTCATACTCAGTAAGTATTGTCGAAGTTGGTACGTTCACTAGGACGAAAGCAGACTCTGTCATCTGTCTCCTCAGAAATGAACTGTGAATTCTTTACCAAGTGTAATAAAATTTTAGAATTTAATAAACCGCTTCTGCCAAGACTTGGTTGACATGCAGGCCAACAGATAAGTACTGTGCAGTTTTTGTAGAAGAGAGGGATGTAAAGAGGAGAAAGAAACAGTTTCTTTACTTGCATAAATTGCCATTGAAATAGTGACTGATGAATATTTGAGTTGGCCCAAAAGCCAGTTTTTTTTCAATTAGGAATGAAGTGAAGAAAAATGCTGCTATTTTGACTCCATCTTGTTACCACAGGAATCTGCTGATTCTATATGGGGTAGCTAAGAGACAATCTTCTTGTATAGTTTGTTGCTCATGATTTGAGACTCTTTCGGAGTACAGTACTTGACTTGAAATTACTAATAAACGTTCAAGGAAAAAATTATCACTGACAGCATGGAATGCACAAACTTGACAAAATGATTATAGTTAATTATTTTTGGTTTTTCAGAAGAGAAAACAGAAACTGTGACAGTGGTGAAAAGAAATAAAATTTCAGTTAGAGTTTTCTTTAAATATGTTGATATAAAAGTGATAACTAAAAATAAGATAGTACTCTGCATTTACTTTTATTATCAATTTTTAAACTAAGCATTTTTCACAAATTCAATCAAATTATGAACATTCAGAGTATTATTGGAATGTTGAATATCGTCTTGCAAAGAAAGAGTTTGACGTTGTAAATACTTGGCTTACTTATTTCTCTTCCCCAAGCAGATAAACAAATATATTCATAATGCTCACTGTCATTCAGATTACACTCAGTGCAATTCTTGAAGTGGAAACAGAAGTTACTTGCTTTGTTCTGTGCACACATATTCCCAACTGTGACTGTAAAAGTTATAAATACATATGCAACATCAGCTAAGGCTTAGTAAAGAAAATTGCCACATTAAATTAGATGAATCATTGAATAATTTCTTTTAAAAGTGTAACAGCACTTAGGAGAACTATGTGGAGCAGTTAGCCTGTAAGTGAGGATAATGAGCATGTAAAATACTACCAGTCAACCTAAACAGAATTCTGACCAGTTTATCAAATTTGTTTGTCATATCTGGAGGAAAAAAATAAACTATAGAAATGTCCTCCACTATTCAATATTGGCCTAACATTCTCCCCAGCAATCAAATTATATTCTCTACTATAATTCATAGTGCCTAGATGAACAAAATGTAGCACATTATTTTATACAAGATTGCCTTTTGTTAGGAAAGATGGTATTTCCTCATTCTACTTCTCTGATATAGTAGGAAATGTTATTTCAAGAAACTTTAAGTGACTTCAGTAAATGAAAAAGGTAATAATACATACGGTTCTGAAATTTAAGTAATAAAAGAAACTTCAAATAAATGCTGATTTTTAAATATCCCTTTATAGCATTACATACTTATTTATGCTCACGACTCATATAAAGAAAGAAAAGAATTGCAATGGCCTGTGTATCAAACGTCACTAATGTAGTGCCTTCCATCTCAGCCTCACATGGTTGCTTGTTCCTCATCAGCCACCTCTTAAGAGACAGATTCTTGCTAATGCTCATGTTCATCTTTTATCACCTCTAGAGTGGTGGCTGGCTCCCTCTCCCACTTTCAGTAATGCACCAGGTCACAGGTTATGATATCTGGCTCCCATAGGGAGAATTTGAAGAACAAGGTGATGTAAATTGGAATTTAAAAGGATTAAAGTTTAACCAGTGAAGAAGAGAATACGGGAGGTAAATACAGGTAAACTTGCCCTTCCATTCATTCTCTAGTGGTTTACTATGAGGGACAGTGGTATCTTATGTGGATAAATAATTGGTTATGTCTATGCTGAAGCAATAATCAATTTAGTCATGTTCCATCTTCTGGACCTTTCATTTTCACTGTCCGAAGATTGAAGCTACTGATAATGCATTACCACTTAAACTTACCTTAGGTAAGGGACACCACTGGTTGAAAGTTGCCTTCCTTTGCTAAGGGACACAGCCCATAAAATCACCAGTTACAGAGATCTGGGCTTTAAGGGGATTCTGCTATCAGGGGACCCAAACTTAGAAAGTATACCACAGCTCGTTTAGCAGTTTCTAACATAGCCTGTTGGTTTGGACTTCACTCAAAGAATTCTGATAAATAGATTAGCTAATATAAATGATTATATAAAATGCTCAAATGAGGCACACACTGTCTTCAATACTCAGAGCCCGATGAGATGCTGGGTCTCCTTTTTTGGTGGTGGAGGCAAATACACTGCGAAACTTTTGTTGACTGCTGAAGAGACTACATTGGGTCTTATGAATCTGCCCATATAACACCAAGAAATTTTCCTTGGTTAGTAGTCATCAGAATTTGGCTGGGGTTTATCAACCATTCTTTCTAGTGCAGCTGTCTTAACACTGCAGCCAGTTGCACTGAGACTGAAACTTCTTCATTGCCAACCAAGTGAATAGTATTCCTATAGTAAACACTTTGCATGTCAGCAGGCAGAAGCACTCATGTTAAATCCTGACACACTCCCTCATGACAAACAACAAGGATTTTAGTTATTTGTGTTCCATTAACACTTCCATCTGTACATTCTTTTCAAATAAGGAAACCCCCTTTGGCATGTATGGGACAGGGAGGTACAAGGATAAAACACCAGTTCCTCCTACCCATTCAGAAGTGGAAATATCAGCAGTGCATTGAACTGACACCAAGTGCCCTACCACAAGGTATTTTAGCTTCTGTGAACATTGACCAAACCTCATTAGCTCAATCCAGGTACCCTATTCCTCATGGAACCTAGTAAAAGGCTGGCTTGAGTGTTTATATCCAAAAGAAATTAAAAGTTTGGATTTCTACCATCTCAGTTTCATATGACTCTAGATCCCTCATGAACATCGAAAGATGTCATCTTCCCTCCTAATTGCATTTTTTCTTTACAGCAGCTATAGTTAGGGCAAAGAGGGAGTGAGTCATCAGGGTACACAAAGGAAGAATCAGTTTCATGTCATTAAGCAAGTCTCGTTTACTTCATTTCTCAATCAGTTCAGCAGCTACTTTCAGGTCAACAAAAACTATTTTTTACTGTATTCAGTCTTCTTAAAGTCAGCCAGTGGCAAGATTATCATTACTGACATCATCTATTTTAGCTTTGGAGACCCCTTGTCTCCACAGTCACAGTCATACTGTTTTTTGCATGAGACCATAGGGTTTGTACCCTTTAACTAACCCTGGTGCCTTGCACAGTAGTGACATTTCTTAGGGAATCTACTTTAATTGGAAGCATATTTTTCCTTCATTGTAATGAAAATTTATCTTAGGCTTTTACCAAAGTATAACCTAAGGGCTATAGGGGTGAAAATAAAGGTGATTGCAAATTTATCAAGATTTATTTGAAAAAGTTTCTCAGTATTTCAAAGTCAACATGAATTTTATGAATGCCTCATCTATGGTTTGTGAGGGGAGTTTGTCTATTTCAAGAAAATCTTCCTGATGGAGCCAAATCTCCCTTAGAGCCACAAGGGCCATTGCAGGAAAACAAAAAAAGAAACAAACTCTGAGACTGAAGACTTAATTTTTTCTCTGAATAGATCTGAAATTGTCATGGTAGACTGCCGAATGGGGCTGAGTTGCAAGATAGCCCAGCTCTAATTATTTATTCTTAACAAATCTTGTGCTCTCGATCTCTTATTTTCCAATGGAAACAAAGTTCTAATTCACCTTATTTCTGCAGATAGTAGTCACAAATTTCCATTATGCTATGTTCAATGTAGGTACAGAACTCTGTGAATGTTTTTTGAAAGGGCTCTGGACCCTCTGAAGACTCAGTATGTATCTTTATAGGGAAGATTTGAAGATGACCATCAAATTAATGAGGAAGATCTTTTTTTCATGCCAGAGGAGAGTTAACAGAAAGAGGACATTGGTTGAAAAAAACTGCTTTCTGGTATTTGGCCTATAATTACATCCCACTTCCTCATCATTAACAGTCAATAAAGTAGAGGGCTGCTTATTATTACACAATTGACCATACAATTTGCTCACCATGTTTTCTACATTTATGGACTTACTTCAAATCCTGTCGATACTTTCACAAGACCCGCACCCATCCTATTCCATTCCGTCATTTATCTGTCAACATTCCATCCTCATTGACAAAATTGTCAAGAACTGTGGCGAATGGATTTTATTCCACGTGTATGCTAACAAGTTAGCTTCATGCTTACTAGTAGAAGATGTAAAACCTCTGGTTCAGAGACAAAAGACTACTAACTCACAGTATGGCAAGCAGCAAGTACAGCATCATATCACACGAATTATTGCTCTAAGTCCCACAGAAGGGATGGGATGGTGGTGGTGGTGATGTGGATGATCCAAGATAGATGACTTCCCAAGAAACAAACAAGTGAGGTACCTCGACCTAGGAAACTCATATCTTTTATAATGGCCAATAAGAATTCTTGTCCTTTGCTTTTGAATCACATTCTGTCTTCCACTGCTATTCACTATATAAATATCCTTGAAAAGATTACTTAGAACAAAGGGCAATTCATGCTTTTTGGTTATAAGAAAAGTATATAGAAAAATATCTCATGACAATTGAGAATAGTTTTACATCATAAGACGTGGTATATCTTAATGAGCATACCATATTGTCTGAGAAGAATGTTTACACTAAGATTGCTGTAGTGTTCAAGGAATACCAATCAGGTCAAATTGGATGATAATAATATTCAGATATTTAATGAAAATGATTTTAAATACTAATAAAGAAAAAACAACTAATATCATTTGATACAGAAAAAAAATATTTGACTAAATTCAACATCCATTGATGAAAAAAAACTCTAAGGAAAGTAATGCTAGAAGGAACTGTCACAATCTGATAAAAAGCATTTACTGAAAACATACAGAAACATTTTATATAATGCTGATAGATTAAATGCTTTTCCAAAGTAGAAACAAGACAAGGATATGAAAGAAAACATGAAAGAAACTATAACACGTCTACTACAATGAAAATATGAGTATAGCAAGCTTGAAGAATACAAAGTCAATATACAAAACTATATTTATACTTTGGAATATTTAATCTTATTGATAGCAATTCCCTACAAACGTATATACTTATAGATTTTGATTAAATAATAAAAGTCACAGAAGATTTTTTTTGTAGTCAAGATCAGATTCCAAAATGTCTATGGAAAACAAAGGACCTAGAGAGTTAAAACAATTTTGTAAAACAAGATAAAAGTTTTAGGAGTATATCACCTGATATCAAGATTTACCATGAACCTATAATGATTGAGACAGTATGTTACTGATGAAAGAATAAGCACAAATAAAAATGCAGTTTGAGAGTACAAAGGCACACCTACTAATATGTGACCAGTTGATTTGACAAGTATACAAAAACAGTTTGGAAAGAAAAAAAAAATTGTCAGCAAATTATGCTATAGTATTCAAAAGTCAATATGCAAAATAAAAGAGAGAAATAGAGAGATGAAAAAAGGAAAGAGTGACCAACACTTCATATCATGCTAATGTACAAAAAATAAATCAAAACGAATATGGGCCACCGTGTAAACTTATAAAACACCTGGAAAGGAAATTAAGATCATTAACATGATCTTGAGCTAAAAGTCAAAACGATTAAGGATCTTTAAAGTGAAAAAAATTATTAGTTGACTTTATCATAACTAAGAACTTCTGCTCTCTAAAAACATCATTAACAGAATAAAAGATAAGCCTCACATTGGAAGAAAATATTTTGATATTTTATATGTCTAATAATAACCGATTTTCAGATTGAAAATCTTAAAACTAAATAGTAAAAATGTAAACTACCAAACCTTAACAAAAATGATAAAAACAGTGAAACTATTAGAACAGACTTTTTTACCAGAAAAGATATATAAACAGAAAATCAGCATTTGCAAAGATGTTCAACATCATTAGTGATAAGAGAAAGGCATACAAAAAAGTACAATGACATTGTACCATACACCTGTTAGAATGTTCAAAATAAGACATTCTCACCATGATCATTATTCTGTTGAGAATACCGAGTTCTCTAGAGAGTGCAGAGCAACTTTCAATTTCATAAATTGCTGGTGAGGATGCAAAATGACACAAGTAATTAAACCAACCATTTGTCAGTTTTAAAATAATATTCTCTGCATGTATTCCAGCAACCACACTCCTGTTTTTACCCCAAAGTGAAAGTATATCTCTTTCAAATGACTATTTACAAATATCTATGGCAGCTTTTTATGTAATCTCCCAAATCTGGAAATGAACCAAAAATGCTTCAACTGATCAATGGATAAAGAATAGGGCATACCATGCAATAAAATGTTGCTTATTAGTAAAAACAAATGCACTACTGATTCACAAAACCATGTAAATGAATTTTAAATGCATTATGCTAAGTGAAAAAGTCAGGCTCAAAAGGCTATGAACTTTTTTAAAAGTAAAGATTATGCATATTTGATAAAACAGGATATAAATGATGTATAGAAATAAACAGAAGATGGACATAGGGAGTGTGAGGGAGATGATGCCAAATTTAAAC